>NC_136740.1:22862473-23114973 GCF_936440315.1 Barbus barbus | reverse complement strand
CTTTGACCCTCTCTATGGAGACAGGCGAGGCAGTGAGGGTCTCCACGCAGGCAGGGGTCCTTGCCCTCTTGGGTCTGGCTTTAGGAGTGCTTGGACTCGCTCGTGCTGAGGGAGGTTTGGGAGATACTGCAGGACTGGGGGAGGACGCACGGCCTTTGGGCATCACAGGAGACGCAGATCTCAGTTTGGACACTGGACTCGGACTAGAAACATGAAGAAAAACTCAATTTAATGGCTAAGCTAGAAAAATTTATTATACAGCATGTTTTTGTTCGTTTATTTTTTTCTTAACGCCATTCTAGCATCTATGGCTTTATTAATGACGAGAACCAGTTAATCCATACACAAGTCTGTCTTACACACACGTTGGGGGAAGGACTAATACAACATGTTCACAGCAGGGGCAAGAACATGACCTAAAATGCTGCCTGATATTTCAAAATGTCCTACAAATAGATAAATGATGATTAAACAAATTAAACACATAAAAGCACCTTTAAAACTAAAGCTAAGCTATATATCTACATAGCACAGCTTGAAACTAAACTATGACTTCTGGCTACTACAAAAAGGTGAAATGTTTAGTCAGAGACAGCATTACATAACTTTAACAGGTTTTGGTTTATCTAACTAAAACTAATACAAATGTATCTTTAAAATTAAATTTAGGTTATAGGTTTAGATACATTGCTAGATTACAGTCATTTTACCTGGACTCTATCCTGGTTTTCATTGAAGGCATGGACTGTCTCTTCTTCAGCACCTTCTCTTTGGTGATGGTACTCTTCTCCTTTTCATTTTCTTTCTCCTTTTCTTTCTTATCCTTCCTCATCTTTTGAAAAAAAAAAAAAAAAGAAAAGACAAAAAATAAAGACAGTGACAAGTAGGTGTAAGCCTTTGTTACCTCTGACTATTTGATCAGATGATATTTCCCTCACAGTATCTGCTGTTTTTTTTAGTTCTAAAGTGCATTGTTGTAATAAATGGCCACTTTAATAATATTAATAATTACATTAACGAGGCAACATGCATGTTTCATAATGAAGATTAGTGCTGTACAGGTACATGAGGCAAAACAGGTTGGAAATCAAGACTTGGATATATGGATTCATGGACGTGTGGATGAATGATGAATTTCTCACCTCCTCTTATATCACAGCAAAATATGATATAACAGGCAGGATGGATGGAGTATAAGAAAGATGCAGAGTCAAAGGGAGTCTTAAATGACTCACAGGTGTGGAGTCTCGTCTGCGCTGGACGATATCGGGCGTGCTGGTAGTGACCCTCCAGTGCTCAGAGCAGCGGTGATGTGGCCGATGAGCACACGCTGAGATAGGGCTGGCAGACGCCGAGCGCGGACACAACGGAGACTCTACATGAAAGAACACATTACATGAAAGAACACTCCCAATTTGCAGCATACAGAACAGAAAAAGGTCATGCTGTTTTTTTTCTGACTTGCACAGGCCCAAAAAAATAGAAGAATACTGCAAATTAGTGTTTAAAAAGACTTTGCTAAAAGACTGAGGCTAATCACAAATGTAAAGGGTACTATGATTGTCACTCACGGGCACCTCTGGAGTTGTTCAGCACACTGGCAGCACTGCGGCTACGAGCCAAGAAGGAGAGAGTGGGCGTCATCAGCCTGTCTACAATGCTGCTCTCCCAGGGACTCAGCTGCATGCTACGAGCTGCAAGAAAAGATAAAAAATGAGTTCCTATTAAAATATACTTGCAACAACCCTTTTCCCAACTTTTACATGAATATAATAAACAAAACAGTTGCGATATTATACATTTTTATAATGATAAGCTCATGGCAATGACAAATGTTTGTCTCTCTTGCTGTCAACAGGGATGAAGGTGAGCCCACATGAGGATTTCACAACACTGCCACATGCTAGAAAAGCCAGTAAAGGTGAATAGTAAGTCCAAAAAAGAAATTCTGTGAGAATTAGCTAAAGTTCAAAACATATTGAAAGAAGAATTCATCTAAAAATAAAAATTCTGCAATTTATTCACCTAATGTTGCCACAAACCAGTGTCATATGGACCTTATTTTTTTGTGTTTTTTTTTACTATAAACTTGATTTATGTATATAAAACATAAATCAAGTTGTTTTATGTATGTAAAAAAAAACAACGATGAAACACTACAATAAAACTTTACACTAACCAAAAATAAACATCATTGCTAACTTAGAAACAGTTACATCACATTCTCAAGTGTCATTTTAAGAATTTTAAGTAATATTTAGATTTTATTTTAAAATGTTCAGTTTTCAGTTTAATTTAAGATTTTATGTATATTTTTATCAAAAGTTTCTCTCATTTTTAGTAGTTTTTTTTTAAATCTCTATATTTTTTATTAAATTTTCATACATTTATTTTAGTTTTAGCCATTTTAGTATTTCAAATTAAACACTACAAAAATGAGAAATAACCCTAATTCTAAACTTATGTGATTTTCAAGAGAAAAGAAAAAGGGGAAACAAGAAAGAGCCGCAGGTAAATGCATGGTAAGATGTGAAAAGCAAGAGCACAAGAACAATTAGGGGCTAGACAGGCATTTTGGAAAGAGAGATCAAGAGAGATATTGCCCATAGCTGAACATTCATCAGCACTCTGCAGTAAAGTCTCTGCTCATGGAAAACTTTCCAGACTCGATTAGCTGTCTCAGCACTAAGCATGAGCTCTACTTTCTGCTTTACTCCATCTATTGTTTTAGGGTGCACTCACAAATAGTGTGTGCCCTACTTACGATTGAGTTTTCATGACCTCAGTATATCCAATAAAAGAAGCACCAACCATTTTTGGGAAAGAAACTAGACCTCAATTCACTGAAAAATGGCCCTTCTGTGTGGAATGTAAAACCATCAACACATTTCTCTTTTTGAATAATGTACAGACACTTACAATGTATAAATGTCAACAAAACATCAAAACAATGGACAGTGACTTCAAAGAAATATAGCACAAGCACACTTTAAACATTTCAGATGTTTGTTAGGTTTTAAAAGATAAAATGGTAACACTTTACAATAAGCTTCAATTCTTTAACATAAAAAATATGAAAAGCAATTAAAATCAAACCTAGATCAATAAAAGAATGTAAAACTTAATTTATGATACATAATGCTTTAACCAACATCATTAACAAACCATATTGTAAGGTGTTACCTATAAAACAATCCATAATATTGTTCAAACAGACAAGCATTTGGACACTCAGAAAATAGTTTGTTTAAAAAAAAAATCTTCTAGGATCAATTTTATTATTATAAGTGTCCAAATACTTTCTGGGACCACTGTATCATCATGCATCATATGCAGGTGAAGGTATGGAGAAGTATGCAAGTATTCATCTTTAAAGAAGTTACATTAACAAAGAGAAAACCACCACCAAAAATAACAAAACAAAAACAGAACACCACTGAGGACGGTTGACGGTGAAAGACGAAGATTTAAAAATTCAAATTCGGTCAAACTGAAGACACTGACGAGGAGACAGTTTGGAAGGAGGGAATGATTGAGTGATCACGGCGGACGAGCAGGTGATTGGTCTCAAGGGAGAAATCAAAGGTGGTGGGATAAAATGGAAACTCATAATTATGTAAAGGGAGGAGCCTGTGAAGACGTGAAGGAGGGGCTAGATCCGGAGGCATGTCCTTACTTCTGCTAGGGGACGTCCAGAGAGTGGCAGAAGATTTGGAGAGCCGCTTGTTTATGACCGAATCCACATGTTTGGGCAGGTTAACCGCTGATATTGAGCATCTGCCTGTAAAATCCAGAGAACACCGCATACACAATGCTGAGGGGACCATGGCGGAACGATGGGGGGCAGTCAAAAAATTAACCACTAATCCATTAAACAAACAAAACAGCCACTGATATATAGGACAAGTAAACATATAGGTCAAAACATACTTTAAAACTACTGTTTGAGACGATGGCAATCTGTATCCTGGATAACCACTGTTATGTTTGCAGTGTCTGAATATTAACTCAACTGCTATTTTTATTGAGTTGGGCTGCTTAAAGTTCATTATCACAGAGTCTACAGACTTTATAATGGGGTCACCGCCTCCACTTCTCCTCTTAAAGCACCTTCAGAGACTACAATGACTGCACAACTTTTGGGAGGGGAAAAACTAAATTAAGTCAGTTAGAAAATAATATCCTTGGAGAAACGGCATTGGTTAAATTGAGGTCTTTAGTCCTGGGGGAAGTGGTAGAAAGCTCCATTGAAGTTCATTACCCTATTTCCAAGCCTTCTCAGTAAGTCATTCTCACCTTCTGTTATCTACAGACCCATAAATACATAAAGGCGCGTAACTGAAGATTATTAAGATGTTTCTCTACAACTTTTGAGTTTTTGTACATTTTCACCATTTAAGGAATAACGGGCCTAAATTCTTAACAAAAAAGCTAAACAAGGGACACGTGTAAGTTAGGGCTGTGCGATTTGGGGAAATATCTAATTGAGATTTTTTTGAGAGATATTGCGATTTGATTTGCGATTTTAAATTCGCAAAGTCAAGCTTCAGGTCAATATTGTCAATAATGTGGAGCACAGTATGAGTATCATTACCCTGCTGAAAAAACAAAAAAAACCATAGAAACCATCACAGAAATTCTTACAGTTTCCATAAAAACCATTACAAAATTCCTTTTTGTTTTGAGCATTATTCCAATAGGAATTACTGTTGTTCTATTGGTTGCCATCTGCTAGATTACTTTTTTGCAACATATAAGAAATCATCTAATGTGAAAAGTCTAAGAAACTAGAGAACCTGATACCTTTCCTTTATATGGAAATAGAAAACAGACATTTATTTTATTTTTATTGTGTATTCTTAAGCACTTTATAGGGTAAAATGTGCAAAAATGACAAAAAAAAAAAAGAAAAAAAAAAGAGAGAATTATTTTAAATGCATCCGTCTCAGTAAACTCCAGCTTATTCATTTCTTAACATGGATCATGAATGCAGTTAATATGAAAAGGAACCAGAAGCAATACCTACAGGTACCGTTTTTGTGTTCATGTAAGCGCATTTTATGTAACTCACTCTGACTTTGGCTGGAGTTGCCGCTTAAGCCTCCGGCCCAGGACCATCTCTGCTGCCGAATCTCTGCCCATGTCTTCTTACCAGACCTCTGGATGGCCGCCTCATACCGCTCCTGAACAAAAATAAATAAATAGTGTAGAGTGAGTCGCTTTACAGTGTAACATAAGTGTAGCAAATACTTTATATAGCACATTTAGATATAATGGGCAGTGGGCACTAGGAGGAACAAAGGAGATGGTATTGATCTTTTAAAGGGGAAAACTCAGAGCTCAATTTGCTCCACTTTAACTGATAAACAACTCATCTAGCATTACTCAGAGACAGTGTTGGGGAAAGTTACTTTTAAACGTAATGCATTACAATATTGCGTTACTCCCTAAAAAAGTAACTAATTACGTTACTTAGCTACTTTTTATGAAAAGTAATGCGTTACGTTACTTTTGCGTTACTTTTTAAATATGAGCAGGGCTTGATTGTTTTTAATACAAGAAATTACATTAATACAAATGTAAAAGCCCTGTATCTTGTGAAGGAAAAGTAAATTCACGTCTGTAAAGTAAAACTCAGGATAAGAAGGTTTAACACTCTTCGGCAATAAAAAAAACAATGAAGTACAATTGTTACTTTATCTAAAGTCATTTTTGCTTATTAGTATGGTTGAACTGGATCATCAAAGGTCAGCAGCAAAGACATTGGTTAATAAAATGGGATTAGATACATTTGTGTTGTTTAGCATATTTAATTATTGCAGTTTGCGTCATATTCTGAGTTTGCATTTCACTGTTTTAATTCATTTTGATGAATGCTAAATCAGTTTTTTGCGAGTGGGATGAATTCATGCACATTCACATTTAGATCTATAGTAACAGCATGCTCACACAGTCAGTCAATAAATGGGGAAAAAGTAACGGAGTGTCTATTTACACTAAGTGCAAATAGCCCATCTTGTTGGCAAAGGCTATTTACACTAACTCCGCCCACTAACGTGTGATTGGGTTAGTCAACAATAAAAAAAAGAAGTTAGTTCAACATCAGTTTCAGTGGCGTAGATGGTAAGGCGCATGCTTTTTGACGCGATCGACCCGAGTTCGAGCCCACCTTTTGCCAAACATTTTTTTCTCCCTTTTCAAATCTCATATCGCATTAGAAAGGCATTTATTTTCAATAAAAATGAAGGAAATAATCAAAAAGTTGAAAATAAAGTATCGGGTAGGGTTAGGGTAGGTGTAGGGAGGGCTTTATTGTCCCAATAAGGTGGCATCCATTTAATAAATTTGAATTAAAATTATAATTTACACTCAGTACGTTATTATTGCGTACTGTTTTATAATGTACTACAATACTGAGGTGCAGATAATTGCCACTATTTGCAATAAGTAGTATAAATAGCAGAAAATCTTGCTATTTTAACAGTGTAAATAGAATCTATAGCTATTTGCACTTAGTGTAAATAGCATGTCACTAAAAAAATATGCTATTTGCACTTAGTTTAAATAGCGTCTATCGCTTTTTACACTTAGTGCAAATAGCCGCTGCCAAAAAGTAACTCAGATATTTTGTAGTAAATTAAAAAGTAATGCGTTACTTTACTAGTTACTTGAAAAAAGTAATATTATTACGTAACTCACGTTACTTGTAATGCGTTACCCCCAACACTGATCAGAGAGCTGAAAGGGAAAACAATGCCTGGCACATTGGCAGAAACCTCAGGGACTCGGATCCTCAAAGTGTGTAAAATTAGAAGAAGAGGTTGTATCATGTGGGTTTGCACTGAACACCACTACTCTCTCACCTTGTTCTTCTCAAGTTTCTGTCTCTGTCTCTCCTCCAGCTCTACACGGCGCCTCTCTGCTTTCAGCCGCTGTTCCTCCAGCTTCCTCCTCCGCTCCTCCAGCTGCTGTTCCCGCACCTGCCGTGCCCGTTCCTCCTTCTCCAGCCACTGAGACTTTTTAGCAGCTACATGATAGAGAGGAAGAGCCTGTTACCTACCAAAACCAGGTCAGCATGTTGACCTTTAGTCATCAGTGTTTGAACAGAATTCAGACACCCATCATTCACATTTCCTAATGCATGTTCAATTATTCGATATTTAATCACGTTTTTGGCAACCGGTAAGAGAGAAACCCTCTCAGGTCCATTTGACCATATTAAACTGAACTGATTTTCTGGGTTCGGAATGACACAAGGGTGAGAAAATGACAGAAGTTTTATTTTTGGGTGAACTAACATTTTAACAGACTACAGTAAGATTTGTTTTTTATGTTCTTGAAAGAAGTATCTTATAATCACCAAGGTTACATTTATTTGATCAAAAATACATTAAATAGTAATATTGTGAAATATTACAATCCAAAATATCTGTTTTCTATTTTAATATATTTAAAAATGTAATTTATTCCTGTGATGACAAAGCTGAATTTTCAGCAGTCATTTCTCCAGTCTTCAGTGTCAAACGATCATTCAGAAATCATTGTAACATGCTGGTTTCTTCAAAAAACATGGTTGAAAACAGTTGTAATGCTTAATATTTTTGTGGAAACTGTAATACATTTCTTTCAGGATTCTTTGCTGAATAGAAAGTTCAAAAGAACAGCACTTACAACAGCACCTACATAACCCCTATTTAAGCACACTGTGAACATTGTTTACAAAAAGCTGTCAGTGTATGTTTATTTAACTTTGAGCTTTTTGTCTCAAACAACATATTTCATATCCTAGTCATGTACTACGTAATAAAATAAATCAAAATCTGCATTCATTTCGTATTTGTTTTGTGTTTTAAGAATATAAGAATACTTTTGGAATATGTGGGTTTAAAGCATTTTTAATTCATAAAATACTACATTTTTAATTATGGTGTATGACTTCATAAAATGGCAAAGACAATGGAGTGACTTCAAACTCAAATGCAACAATGATAGGGACACATATGTTATTAGCTCCACTTTAGGAGCCATCTAGAAAGAAAAGAAAAACAACTTTGACATTAAAGCTAGCAAAATCAAGTTTTACATTAACTGTTGGGCATTAATATGTTGATTCAGAATAAATACTACCTACTTTTAGAGTATAAAAAGTGCTGAACAAATCATTAATGTGCAATACCTACTGTCACTGCAATAAAGAGTGAAAGCAAGGCTTGACATGAAAAGACTCTCCACTTGGAGCCTTCATCTCTTCTGAGACTGGAGGTTTTGAGTCTTTTTCTCTGAGCTCCACAGTTATAAAATAGTGATGGCTTGAGAGTGCCCGGGTGACGCTCTTCATCAAACTTTCATAACCCTGCTGGCAGATAGATGAGCTGGAAGATAACCCACAGTCTGAGAGACTACACTACATGTCCGACTATGAACATTTGACTCACTCCCTGCAGTCCACACAAATTTTAAACATTAATGTGGAGGTCCATGGTGACGGTAAAAGAGATGGATTGATGAGTTCGATTGACTATGTCCTGAACTGTTAGGTTTAAATGACACACTTCACCCTTGTGTGACTGGAATGTAGCAGGATGTGTGTTTATCATGATTATATTCATATCAACCATGATTTATTCACAGTTCAGTCACTTCAAGACAGCAGCAGATGTTACTTCTGGGTCTAAACGGATCCTGCAGTTTGTAATTATGGGAAACTTGTAAAACCTTGCTATGAAAACAAGCTTTCTGAAAAACATACACATGTGAAGGGAGGTTTAGCGGTCAAAAGTTCAAATTTAGTGGACCTATGACCTATAACTGACCCCAATACTAAAAAACATGAATGCAGTGTATCATGTTATTGCCATATTTACATTCTGAATTATGAATTATGACCTATATGATGTTTTGACAGATTAACTGAAAAAAAATGTGTAAAAGAGAATCCCAAATAAACAATTTTCTTAATTATATTTGCGATAATAACCTAAAAATCAAAGTGTAAAATGGTTGATTTACACATTTCCATCCTATTATTAAGATACTGACAAGCCCCATCATGTTCGTTGTATGAAATTCACAGTGAGTCAATTGTGAAAGCTAAGCATTACGGTAAAATCAGGAGGACAGCTGACCCTGCTGGAAAAAAAAAAAAACAGGTCATACTGGCCAATATGAGCCAAGTCAGAGCAATGACCCCAATGAGCTGTTGTTGTTGTTGTTGTTTTTTTATTAAATCAATGTTTGAATCAGTCTTATGACTGAATGAACTCCCAGAATTCATCTGAGCAGTTGCGGAGTCAATTCACTTTCTGAACCGTTTGTCATTACTTGTACGTCATTACTAATAAATACTTGATTAAATTCTACAATATTCTAAAATAAACTAAATTAAATCTATAAAACATTCAAATGTGTTACCATACATAATCATTGTAATAGAAAACACAGACATATTTAACCAACTCAACCAGGTCCTAATCAGCAAGGTGATCTACTAGCAGGTAAACCAGCTCATCAACCAGCTTGAACCAGCTAATAACCATAAATTGCCCGTTTACCAAGTTATGTAGAAACTGGTATTCATCATAAATTGGTTTAAGCATAATTTTCCAGCAGGGGAGTGTGACAGCGGTGGCAGCTTTTCACTCAAAATTAAGACGCACAACACAAATGTCACTAATTATGATGAGACAATGGAAAGGGAAAGTAGCTCTACAAGAGAATAAGCATTTGATAGAGAAAGGGATGAAGCGCATCAGTCACCAACACCACCAGAGACAGGAGTGGCTTACCTTGAGTCTGGCTATGCTGTTCTGGGGAGAGAAGGTGAGAAAGAAGACAAAAACATTGTGTCAATCATGCAAAGCAGAGCAGCACAGCACTCTCAGCAGCCATATCAAGCACAGTGATATGAAGAACAAAACATGGAGCATGTGAGATATTTATAATTCTCTGAAGAGGAGAACATCTCTAAGTTGTTGGTTTAGTAAAGACACAGAAGCAGTAAAACATGTAGAAGTTATTTCATAGTCGTAATTGTTATAACTAGGGGAAATGTTCATATTATTACTAATTAGGTGCCTAGAAAACTGTAAAAAGAGCTTGTATGCAACCAAGCCAGAGGGGATTTGTTTTTTTACAGTGTTTCCTGACATGTATTTGAGAACATTTGAAATAGTATTTATTTTTCTAATTTAAATTAGCTGAAAGTTAATATACAATATTATTTTACAAATATCTAAATATTAAAAACATATACATACATATATATATATATATATATATATATATATATATATATATATATTAGTGCTGTCAAATGATTAATCGTGATTAATCGCATACAAAATAAAAGTTTTTGATTGCATAATATATGTGTGTTCTGTGTATATTTATTATGTCTATGTAACTACACACACATACAGTATATATTTGGAAAATATTTACACGTATATATTTATATTCATATAATTTATATTACAAATAAATATATTTAATATATAACCTTAACATATCCATCTATCGATTTTCAAACCTGCTTTTACTTGAAACTGCTTGTGGTGTCACCGTATTAGCCATTTTTTGATAATAATTAATAAATAAATATGGATGTTTAAATGTTAAAAATATACAAATATTAATGCATATTAGTATTTAAGAGAAAAACAGAGATGTATAAAATAGAAGTGATAAAAAATGTGAGGAAAACAAAATGCAAAAACAAACTGCATGCACATGCTTGTTAGTCTGAAAAACATGTGACATGTCAAATATCACAATGACAAATTTCACACCTCTAACCAATTAAAATCTACAAAAGCCATAGAATTTCAGCAGCTATTTCTTTACAGCCTTCCTGCGCTTTTGCACAAGCCTCAGGAGTTTGAAACATGAATGACGAAATGTTTTTTGTCAACACATCTAGACCCCAGACAGTAGGTGGTGCTGTCTCACTGTCTTCCTTGTGTTGTCTTACCGAAATATTTGGCCCTCTCCTCCCTTCTCTCCTTCGCCTGTTTTTGCCGCTCATCCAACTTCATTCCATCTGAGAAAAAAAGAGGCAGAATAAAATGTTTCGTTTTGGTGAAACATTCCGAAATTGCCACACTGTTGCTTCCTCAGTTGCCACACTGTTTACCCACTAAAGCTCTCCTGGACAGCGATAAAGAGACAGTCAGACAGAAGGGTGCCGGGAATGAGAGCGGTTATTGTGTGGTAGAGGCTGCGCTCACATCTGCAGCAGTATAAAGCACTGGAAGCTGGCAGCAGCAGAGACTGGCAATATTCACACGCTCCGACTGACAGCAGAAAGCCCTGAGGTGTACAGATACAATCAACTCAGCGCCACACAATTAACATCCATTCGGAGTGAACCTTTTCCTGCACTGAAAGACAGGTTCATTCATTTTATTGTATTAATACCATTGGAACTTGCTCAAATGCTTCAACAACCTAGAAACCACAAATAATTAGAGCTAAATTAACTAGTAATTAATAAAACATTATAATCACTTGCAAAAAAAAAATGCCATAACATAATTTACTAAGCAGCAGCACCCAACAACATTTACCATTCAGGCCTAGCTGAAATCAGCTTCATTGTGCATGTTCTGATCGCTGTGCATTTGATTCATTACACAACACATTAAGATGACTACACAGTCATCGTTTCCTATTGTTATGCCTCTCACAGCATGTGCAGTGCAGGGCTGTGCAGTACACAGCAAAGAAACATGCTTTATTTTAATTACACATTCAAACCAGTTCACTCAGAGTTCAACGCTTTAAACTGCACCCCAATGCAATATATTTCGTTGTTAACTATTCTGACAATGACAATAAAGAATTGAATTAAATGAATTGGCCCCATGAAGTCTTTGATTTGGCATCTTATCACCCACAAAGTCTAGTACGACTTTTATCTGATGACTCAAACTCATTAATAATGATCATAAGACTCCAGCGGTGTTCCTCTCCATGACCTGTGCTCCACTTTGATTTAGTATTTATAGAGCACAGGAAGCTGAAGCTGGAGTCTTGTGGGCCCTGACAAGCAGCCCGTGTTCTCATTGATGAGTCACTGGGCAGAGACAGAAAAAGCAGCAGACTGACCCAGAAAGGGTTTCCAGAGGGTCTGAGGCAGCAGAGAGATGCATAATCACTGACCTTAGCATCTCCTGAAGCGCTAAAACACATAATCTGCATGAACAGAAAGGACTGATTGATATTGACCAATTAGAGCTATCAATTTTAAATGACATAACATCTATCAAAATCAAAGCCCAAACAACAATTACAAGTAAAAGTTAAACAGTAATTAATAATAACAACAACAATACAAATGTATAAGCAGAAAGCAAGAGAAAAATTACTTATGTACTGATTCATCACCTTAATTACTTAATAATTTTGAACATTATTATCTCAAGGTGCAGTTATGACTCTAATTTACTAAATACAAGGGGTGTGAGAAGGATTTGTAAGCTTTCTATAAATTTAAAACTAATCATAAATGGGAGGAAGCAAAGTATAATGCTTCCTATTGTACTTGTAAATTGTTATTTTGCATATACTTTAGAATAATTTTGACCAAACTTTTACTATGTGAATGTAAGATGGATTTTCTAGACAACCAGAATAAAGGTGAACTGCACGAGGTGAGAAAAAAGAGACATGATTCAGCTTTGAAACAGCAAGGGGTATGAGTCAATGTCTGAACTTCAGCTCTTCCCTTCCTTCAGGTCTCCTTATGATCTTTCGCATAACTAATATATGAGTGAGGCAGTGAGGCGGCAGCAGCCCAGAATCAATGGAGGACAATATTCTGTGGAACACAGTGTTCAGTTTTATAAGATGTTCAGCTGCTTGACAGCAGTAATATACTTTATGATGAGATGAGCTGAACTGTGCACCACCAGTAGTAAAGCAGTTTAATAACATAAAACCATCTGAGGTTGAATGATGACATACAGCATAACTAAACATAACCAAAAATATGCATTGTCAATTAAAGGTAAAATCAGAAAATAAAAATGAACTATTAATTGGCTAATACTGGTAATACTACAAAACACTACAATTATTAATGTCACCTGTAAATGAAGAAATTGAAATAATTAAGAAATGCAAAAAATTTATATTTTTCTTTTTTTAAATAGTTAACTGTATTTTCAAGTTCAAAGTATTTTAATGCATTTAGATTAATTAAAAATGCATTAATGTTTACAGAAAATGCATATTAATAATGCATGAATAATAAATAAAACAATCCACATAATTCAAAAATAAAAAACAAACAAAAAAACTTGAATTTGCTTGAGACAAAACTGTTCCCAGAAGTCCCGGCACGTAGTGTGTTCACGTCTCCATTAAAATAAATGCTTAGTTAAATCATTAATTTATGGTTAATTTTGGTTACTTTATGGTAAAGTGATTCCTGCATGTCAACTCATCAAACATTGGTTATCCTCTCAAACTCTGCCTTTACAGTTGAGTGATTCACAAATGCTGTACGAATCAGTAGGAATGAATGGATCATTAAAAGGAACCAGATCAAAACATCATAACGCTAAATGTCAACTGCATTCACAGTATCAAGCATAGTAACAAAGTATAAATAGCTAGTCAAACACAGCTGTACCAGCTTTTCCCACAAAATGAACAACTGCCAAATGCTCTACAACCACAACATCATTTGTATAAAGAGACAACAATGAAATAGGCAAAGAAAAGCCACTTCCTTTCTCAAACCCAAACAACTCTCCCATTAACATGTATCTACATCGTACAAGTGAAGGCTTTATACTATGAACGTGACTGAACCAAGAAGGAGGGTTAAATCCCTCCAATTGGCACAGCACTGTGAAATGTGATGCCCAGTCAGGTTTCATTGCTTCACCTCAGCAGATGACCAGAGGCGATTAGGAACTGCCTGTCGCCAGCCTCCACAAATCAGCATTAGCACCAACATTCTCCTCACTGAACGGATCTGTTTCTACATTAACGTAACACAGCCGAAATAACTTAATTCTGGGAGCATTTACAAAGGCATGACTGTTGAAATTCTTTGTGGGTCAATAAACAAATGCCTCTGTTAGCTTTCAAGACTTTGGTCAGGGGTAAACCCTCAATGACTGGCTCCTTTCTCAAGAGACTTCCTAAATGCTTCTCATAGAAGGGATGAATGGTTTTGAATGGTTTAGTACTATCAATGTTATGTTGGAAAAAAAGGCCATACCAGGTTATGAAGATCAAGCAGGTCAACAAGTTTTGTTTTCAATCACCTTAAGCACCTCAAGATGGTCTACCAACTAGGGCTGCACGATTATGACAAAAATCATAATTGTTGATTATTCCCTTGAGATTGTTTGAAGCAGCATTCCATATTTTTTATATAAAATATATTTAAAAAAAGGCTGAAAACACTCTTCCTGAACATTTATTGCTTTAGAACAATAGATGTATATTTGACAGTACCATTGTGAAAACTGTAACAGCCTCATCTTTTATACATGCACCTCATTATCATGGTAAAAAAGTAGCCACTGTAGTCACTGAAATAAACGCATGTACGCTCTAAGCTCGCATTGCGCTGTTTTATTTGAGGCGGATAAAAGATCAGTGCGGCAGTTCAAACGAGTACCGCTATTTTTTTCCGCTTTTGACACGTTTGGCGTTTAACATCATGCACAACAGAGTGACAACGACTATAAGTTAGACAAAATGTCTTTTATCCAGTGTGTTTGAGTTTGTTAAACCCCGCGCTGCAAACACCTCTTAAGCACACAGAATAATGCAAGTGGGCATTTTTTCTTTGAGCGATTATGTAATCGTGGCATCCATAATCGTAATCGCGATTAGAAATTTGATTAATTGTGCAGCCCTACTACCAACCCAAACTAGCTTGACCAAGATGGTCTATCAAACCAATTTTGGCACCATTTGCTAGTAGTGCTGTGCTGATCAACCTAATAATCAACAAAATGACCATAAAAGATCAGCTTCGACCAACTAGAAACCATGTAAACCCAACTATTAACTACTTTAATTCTGATCTTCGGTTTTGGGGTAAAAGGGTAATTAAGAGGCCAAAACAAAAAAGGAAATTTCCTGATCATAATGAAAAGTATCAATACAAAAAACAAATATTAAACGGTCTTCAAGGTACCCACCTTTCTTGTGTTGAGGGCTACCACTCAACCTCGGAGTGGGTGTCACAGGGGACTTTGGAATGACGTCTGGCTGTTTCGGGCTAGTTGATTTCCTTGCGGTGTCCATCTTTGTAAGTGTTCTGGCTTCAAGGCCTGATTCTGTTTTTGAAGGGGTGTTGACTTCCTCGGAGCTGGGATCACTGGGATTGGTCTCTGGAACAGCTGGGGGATCTAAGATAGAAGACGAAATAAGTGACAAACGTCAACCAAGAGATGAAAACCAGTCGAACTTCATTCCAAAGCTACAGCAAACACTCAAGTGTATTTGTCCACTAGATGTGTGATTACACAGAAGAGTCGTTCACAGTTACATTCCGCAGAGATTAAATCAAGATCGATTTGTTTTCGATTAGCACACATGATCCATAACAGAATGTCTCGGTACAGCAAAGATTAAATGTGTTAAAGTCACACCCCAGGCAGCTCAATATGAACCCCAACTGCCCTCCAATCAATTGATTATTGGTAGTTTGAAGGATTGCTCTGATGTTGACAAGAAAATAATGGTGATCTTGCCAACTTCCACTTCCCTCAAGAACATTGATTTATTTCTTACTGTTGATCACACACTCTATACTAAACCATTTACTTTCTGCAAGTGGAAAACATGCCAGCGCCTGCCAACTCATAGACATTAGATGACCACGCAAATGCCAAAAGTTTCATGCCCTGTAATAAATATTGAATAAACAATTAATACTAAGTGCTTGAATAATATTTATTTTGAATCTTAACATAGAATTGAAGTCATCTTAACCCGCAATAGCTCATTACTTCCTGAATCAAAATCCAACTAAAGAGAAATGTGAGGAGCTGAAGATTTCCACGCCTACTGATAAGCGTGTAGCTTACCTGGATGTTTTAATAAACTAAAACTCGAAATCAAAAATTTCACCCAAGAAAATGAGCAAGAAAACGAATTCTGGATTTCTGAGATCTTAAAGCCATGATGTCATGTCGAGACAGTCCACACACACACAAGGAGGAGGTTCAACAGATCACCTGTTTTCACTGATAAGAGCGTGACCTGGGTTAGAGTCCGATTTGATGTTGGCCAACATTACAGACTCAAAGTGTCTATGTATAAACACACAGAAAGACAGACAGATGTCCGAGTAAGGTGTGCCAATATTGCTTCAAAAAGAATAATGCAATATTTTTCAACCTTTTTGATGATATTAAATAATTGTTTATTTTTATTATTGGTGCCAATTAGATTTTATATATTTAAGCAAAAACTCAAGCACAGTAAAAAAAAAATATAGAAATGATTAAGGCAAACAAACACAAGGAATCATCACAATCATTTTTATTATGCACCAATATAACAAAGCGTAGCAAATGCAGGAGTCCATTACTGTTCTTTAAGACTAAAACATTCATGACAAATATGACAGCAACTTGCAGGAAGTAAACAAAACAGTTGAATCAATGAATCAAAGCTCTGAATCAATACAATGACACAGACTTTGATTTGATTCACAGAAATTATTTAAACTTACCAACTAGCCCAACTACTGAGGTTAAAATCAGAGACATAACTTAAAAACTTAAAAAGATGTGATTTTGTTGTTATACAAAATATAAACATCACAAATATATCATGGATTTTCAACATCTTGCTCGAGTCTATACATACTACACTCTAAAGTAGAAATCAGCTTGTCTAATAATTATGAAAACATCCTGTATTTACTCAGAGGCTGTGTTTTCTGCACCTCAACATGTCTATTCAGCTGCTCTGAGGCGGAAGAGTTTTCCTGACAAACAAAAAACATCAGAAGAATGAGATTGGACCGTATGGCATTGAATGAATGAGGTTTTGAGAGTTTTACAGTGACTAATTTTTGGAGATTTTTCAGCTCAGGGTCTGCTTTCCAGATGTGCTTAAGGTGAGATTTACTCGTTCTGATCCACCCTGAATCCCTTTTCCTCTCTGCACTGGCATTGCACGCTGTCCAGGGGCAAACCAAGTAAATGCTGCCATGCATTGCATTATTCACGGTGAGCTAAAAATACCATTACCACCAGACATGAAATGATAATAAAGACATTGGGAAAAGATCTGGGTTGCTTGCATAAAATGTTGAGTTTTAAAGTAGTAGTAACTAAGAGTACAGCTATTAGGGAAAATTCTGTAATGTGACTGCTGATTTCTGTTGCATTATGCATTTCCTTGGTACTCATTATCATATCTGAAAATAGACTGATACTATATAGCAGAGCACCATGCTGTCAATCAAGCAGGCAACTGACACATATAAAGAAAGAAATATTAGAAGCAAAGCATCCAGTCACCAACATAGAGGTAAAGTGTATTTAATAATCAACTAATTAATCAGATTGATTTAATAAATACATCTAAGCTGTATAAATGCATTTATATTGCATAAGGCCATTTTTATATTAACCGTTTTTAATGATATAATTGTTTTTACTACATTTTGTTATTGAATTAAACATTTTTAAAACAGTGCCTGTTTTCGTGACAGATTTCTTCAGTTCAAACATACACAAAATAAAGACAACAGGTTAAATATAATGAATGAATGTGTAAAACAGTGCATGTGTCAAAACTTTTCTATTTAGCAGTTTCAGCCAAAAGAGAATTAATTTTTAGCCAAATATTTTCAGGTGTTGAAATGTTGGTGGATCACAGATCCACAGATGGCAGATTTTGTTAAGACAAAAATCTGCCATTTTCAACAGTATAGAGACATGAAAAAAAAAAAAAAAAAGTATGATAGCAATGAATATGGTATATGTTATGAATCATATACCATACATAGGACTATAATACAGTACATTACAATAGAAAACAGTGTTTATCTTTTAAAAATGAACACAAGTAAATAAATAAAAAAACTGAATTTCTCCTTTAAGCAGCTCTGTTGCTCTTTTTCAAGGAAAACATGCCATACAGAAAACCGGTTAAATGAAGAGCGCAGAGCAGTCTCAACAAAAAGGGCGCATTGATCCTGAAGGGTATAGAGCTTGAGCAATGCTCTTTTTCAAATATGGAAATGAGACAAACAGGGAGCCGGAAGTGGAAGCAAGCAGTAACCGTCAAATCAAAGATCGGAAGAGGTGAGTGGGGGGTTGGGGGGAGAACAGAAGAACTGGGAGGCCGACTCAGAATGGATCTGCATCTCATTTGAGGCCTAATGAATTACCTCATCCTCAACCCCCCGGCCCCTCGCTCCTCACCCCGGATGGATGATGTAAGCAGGCAGGGCGCCTCTTCTGGGGGAAGTGTGAGGGAGAGGAGCAGACTCACTGGAAGCCAGTGCGTAAACACCAGCTGCTGGGACAGAGCCAAAGAGACCGAGGGAGAGACTGTGAACTGTAATGGCACTTCAAAGTTCTGACTGACTTGCTAAAATGTGATGCGTCAAAACAAATTTACAAAAGCCCCTCAGATTCAAGCTTGAGGTGCCAACAAGTGCACATGACAGTGAACGAATAGATCACTGCATGCTCGACGAATGCACTTAGGATTTTCTTCGTTTCTGTGTCTGTGTGTGTGTGTGTTTGTGTATGTAGGAGTGTCTGAGAGAGGAAAAGAAAGATACGGGTGAGTTATAGCTCGGGATTACATGGTTATTCTTTTTTTTAGCTTCACACATTTCTGTTATGTTACAGGGAGCTAACATACATACTTTATATATACTTTTTAAATATAAATACTACATCATTTTAAACTATATGTATGTGTGTATGGGCATGTGTATATTCTTAAAACAAATTTTATATATGTATAATTATTACATACACATATTTACATGCATATAATGTGTATATATAAATTCCCTGTAACATAACAGAAATGCTAAATAATATCACTGTTTGAGAAACTTCATAGTACTGCAACACAAATTATTATACAAGTGGTGGTTTATATAATAAATAATGAATAACCATGTGGTAATGTCTTTTTTTGGACAATCTAGTGAATCAAATACATTAGACAAGAAAAGTAGAGCATTTCTCATCTCATTTTTATATTTTTCTAAATTGGAAATTGAAGGGATGCAAACCAAAAGTTAAAAACAAAACACTTAGTAGTAAAACTAACAATACAATAGTTCTGAGCGTGGATTCAGATTGAAGCCTCTGAAAAATAGCTGATATGTGCACATCTGTTGAACCAAACACCAATTCAATTCTATATCAATGTGACAAGTTTTACCGTTGCTTGACATCCATAAACAACTTAACTCTGTTAATATATTGATATTTACCATTTAGAGACAACTTTCTTTGCTAAATAACAGTATCCTGTCTTCACAACCACAGACACAATGAGATCAGATGACTGCGTGTGGTTTGAACTCAACAGAACGTCCCTTGGGTCTCTAACCACAATACCCCTGTATGTTTTCCTCTTAAGAGCGATCCTCAGAGGAAGTGACAAGGCCATATGTGGCATTCATATGTGGCCATATGTGCTTCACACGGATGAAGGCCACGGCTAACATGCAGCAAAGGATGCCATTCATAACTTCCTGCTCTGTCATGATGTAAGCTGTCATCCTTGGTGACTAGTGCAGTTTAAGCATTCAAAGCCATTTCTCATATGAGAGCAACCAATTTCAGCACAAAATTAACCTACCTCATAAACTATCGTTTGATCAGTTAGTTTAATGTATTTTTGTTGAATAAAAGTATTAACTTCTTTCAATAAAAAAAAAAAAAACCGTCCCTACAACCTTGAGAACCAGTTCATTTTAAACCAGTGAAGACCTAAACATCAATTCAAGACTAAACTCGTGTTTGGATTTCCAGCGCCACCCAACAACCCAGTGACCATCCCAACAGCAAAAGCCTAATAATGGGATCCACATACACACCAACCTGCAAAGATCTGCAAACTGAGAGCTAAACTATCACATGGGGAATTAAAAACACGAGGCCTTAGACAAACATTTAGAAATTTGATCAAATCATTTAAATAGTCAATATTCAACCTCAACATGTGGAGACTATTATGGTTTTGGCCAACAAAATGGTCATATGGTTTGAATCGATTGCTTTTAGCATCTGAATCTAGCTAATGTAAGCAGTCTGATTTGATGGCTGAAACAAAATATACCAACAATCAAATATCGATCTGAGGTTAAGTCGGCGTCATCATAAAAGCTTGACATCTCCATTAGTGGTTTCTACTAATTCCACCACTTTAAGATTTGAGGTTGAATGCATCTTTTGTGTGAATCACATCATCTTTATAACATATTGACGTTTTTGCTTTGTGCTTCGTCAATACTTTTCAAACCACACCAGCATTTCAACCAGTGAAGACCTAAACATCAATTCAAGACTAAACTCGTGTTCTGCTAAACTCATTCATGTCCCATTTTCTTCTACAAAAGTTTTTAAGAAAGTTTAGTAGCATATCGGTTATTTGATACATATTAAATCTTTCAATTTATTGCTGTCGGTCAATGGATAGAAATCGGCTGATATTGAATTAGATTTAGTTATAAATGCTTATTTCCCTCAATTTTACATTTAAAATTCACTTTGCTGTCATCTACCACTTTTTACATTTTATTTAAAAAACAAACAGTAAACCTCTAAAATGATACTAGGTCATGCTGCACATTATAATATTGTGATGCCTAATTTTAACTCATTGCATTAAATTAGATTTTTTTTTTGTAATTTATTTCACTTTTTTTTGGACAAAATTGTAAAAACTTAATATTGACTATAACATGAAAATAATTATCAGCTTACAGAAATTACAATATGAATCCTGCATGTGAGGAAAAAAACAAAAACGCTTCATTGAAACTCAGATCACTGGCATTTATTTGCGTCAGACGGGCTCTGACATTACAGCACAGATCAGCTGACCGTCACTGCATTCAGACTTCTCCATGATATGCTCTTCACACCTTAAGTCCTCTCAGAAGAACCAGACTGTAAATACAGCCTTTGACAGCACACAGCAAGGCTCAAAGTGCAGTACAGCTGTTATGGACTAAAACTAGGACTCATCCAGATATCAAAACATGAAATTCCCACATAGGGAGAGTAAACCAGGCAAAGGAGTGACAGAGAGGAAATGCCCTCATTGAATTCCAAGGCTTCCTGTGAGATGATATGACAAAGAATGTGGCTTAGGTATTTAAAAGACACTTAAAGATTCTTCGGAGTGAGTCTAAAGTCAGCATGAAATGAAAACTGAAAATGAAATGCATGTTATTGATTTTAGTGGACAATTCTACATCGGTTTCGTTTTTGACATTGTAACTCTGAATCAAAATATCATAGCTCAATCTTGAGGTGAAAACAACAAACTTCTCTTTGGCTATATATACTGGACTTCTCCAATCATTTTGTCTCTTTCTTACAATCGACTGCAAGCTTACATTAAGATCTGCCTCCATCCAATCAACAACATCTAATAGAACCATGTTCCCACCCTACTTTTATTTCTTTTTTGATAATCTGTTTCACTCAGACGTACATCACCATCTCAGTCTTTCCCAAAGTAGAGGACCTATACTTTTATATCTTTTACCTACATAGGAAAAAAGCTCGCTAGCTATAAATATGGCTTTTGTTGAGTGAACACACTTGCCTTAAACTTTGGTCAAACTCTATTGAAATCAATTTGCAAATACTGTATATGGCGCATAGAGTTGCTGCCTCAAATCAGTCACTCATGAGGGTCCATTTTTAGACAGGATGTTTTCTTAAAAGATGCTTAGACAGCAAAACAACTCACTAAACTAATGTTTTGGTTGATGATGTCACTAATATGCTAACATCCACAACCAAAACATTCATAAAGAGCTGTGAAGAAACATTCATAAAGGGCTGTGAAAACAGTGAAGACTGTAAACACTGAACACGTGATCTGCTTCATCTTATGCATCTTAACATCTGAGACTAATGAAGTGTGTAGTGAAGCACCAACTAATACACACAAGTGCTTTAGAGCACTCAGAAGAGCTCGTTAAAATCAGGAGCACGTAAAGTTCAATTCATTAATAGATAAGCTGGATTAAAAGCCTTAAAAAATATTTTTAACCAGCCTAAGCTACTTTTCTGGTTTTAGGTGGTCTGTAAGCCAGTTTTCTAAGGGCTTTCGGCACTTTTATGTTGGTCAGACTGGGAGACCAGCTCAAAACAACCTACATGTAAAACCAGCAAACTAGCTTTAAAATAGAATTTTTCAGCAAGGATAGAATTCCTAGTTTCTCACATTCTCCATTTTCCAGAATTCCTTGCATAATCAACAATAAAGCTTTTCCCACCTTAAAGCTACTCTAAGCGATCTCTCCCGCCCCAAACTTTTCTGATTGGCTAACATAAGATAATTTTTTTGCTGCTACAGAGACAAATGTGGTTTTTCGAGAAACCCATTTCAGTGCACTCAATAGTGACATAATAGTGTAGGGGTGTGCTCAAAATATCGATTCTTAGATACATACCGATATAATAAAAAAAGATACAGTATCGATATTCTAGCCCTTAGTATCGATACTCCGCCCAGCCATTAGGGGGCGCAGCGGCGCCCGCGAGTTTCAAAAAAACTCATGGAAAATGTTAAAGCAAGATGTAGCATTTAAGTGATTTCATAGTGAAATATGTTATGGCAGTACATGGTGTCACAAAAAAGAATTATAAGAAGATTTAATAAGAAGTTAAGAATAATAAGAAGAAGATTTTGTGCTTGTGTGAGCTCAGACTGTACCCTTGGAAAGTTAAATGTTGACTTGTGGTAATTTCCAGATTAATACAATTTGTGTACAATTAATCAGAGCACTTAAAGTTGCAAATATTTAAGCAAAATGCACTGTTATAATGCACTTTTGTCTTCATTAAATTGAAGAAAAATGCAGAGTTCTGTTTGTTGAGTAAATGTGTTCAGCATTAACTAATTGGCTCT
Source organism: Barbus barbus (assembly GCF_936440315.1). NCBI lineage: Eukaryota > Metazoa > Chordata > Actinopteri > Cypriniformes > Cyprinidae > Barbus > Barbus barbus. The sequence continues at coordinate 23,091,867 of NC_136740.1, read as the reverse complement.
GGCCCATGTATTTTTATTGAATCGTATCGAATCGTGTCACATTGTATCAAATCGTATCGAGACAGCTCTGTATCGAGGTACGTATCGAATCGTGACCTGTGTATCGAGGTATGTATCGTATCGCCAGGTTCTCCAAGGTATACAGCCCTATAATAGTGACACTTTACATGTGGCCTTCCAACAGCAAATAACAGATCCGTCCATCATGTTGTTTTAAAAATGACAAGCATGAGCTCTGGATCACACCGTTCCTTCCCCGTCCGCTCTCTCTTCCTTCATCTCTCTCTTGCTCCTCAGCTGAACAAAAGACACACATTCAGTGAGGAATGCTTAGCATTCCTAGCACTCAGTGGCCACACCAGAAAACACAGCGCTTGCTGTAAATGACAAATATGAATGTTGTCTCCGTTCTAAGATAGCTGAATGTCTGTCCATATTAAAAGACCAACATCAAAATATCTGACATCTGATATCAAATTATCTGAAGTTTATAATTCATCAAAAATAAACAAATTAATTAATTAAGCTATTATTCACTTCTGTTATTCTAATAATCATCTAATTAATCTTCTGATAAACACAAATAATTATTTTCTTATGAAAGCACAGAGATAAATAGAATGGACATCAAGCTTTTCAGTGAATAATAGGGATGTAACGATTCACTCAACTCACGATTCGACTTAACCTTCACGATTTTGAGTTCACGATTCGATTGGATTCATGATTTTTTTTTACAAAAAGTTAAGACAAATTAGAAATTAAATGTGTCCTTTTATTACTGCTTGGACAAAATGCAGCACGTTTCTTTTTGAAATTGAAATATAACACTATAATAATATACTAATATAGCACTTACATATTGCTCTTTTGTTGGTTTTGACTACTTCTATTCACCTCATTTGTAAATCGCTTTGGATAAAAGCCTCTGCTATATAACAAAATGTAAATATAATATAAATGTAGGCTAAATAACAAAACTAAATTGAAATTTTAAAACAAGCTCCAAATCAAATAAACAAGTGACAAATAAAATAAATATCTTCATATAAACAAAATAAGGCTTTGTCTGTGCTCTTTCCATTTCAAATTAGAGGCAACCACTGCATTTTAATCATGATCCAAACAAAGATGCTGCATACATGCAGTTTTGGTAACACTTTATTTTAACGTGTCATAATACAGAGTAATTACCTAGTTAAGTACTTAGTAGTAGCAGTTGTACTTACATGAAACGAAATGTACTTACCATGTAACTAAGTTATGGAACGGCCTGTAATTACAGTTTGTAATTATATAGATGTAATAGGCAGCTACTGTTACACATATGTAACAGGCCGAGTCTGTTACACAGCTACTTAAGTACAAACTTGATAAACTTTATTTTAAGTAGCTTATATCTGTGTACTTACATTTATAATTACGTTGTATAAAGTCTGCAACACATATGTAACAATATTTTGGTTACATAAGTAGCTGTGTAACAGACTCGGTGTGAATGGTCTGACTTCAGTTTTATGAAACTACTGTATACATAAAAAATATCTGCATGAAATGAAACAGAAGACGAGCTGAATGAGAAGCAGATTCATGCTCTGCCAGCAGGTGGCGCTTTAAGATTTTCCTTGGTTTTCCGCTGTAAACAAAGCAGCGCTGCACTTAACGTTATGAACTTTAATATGCAATATACAGAGGCAAGATGAAAAGAAAAAAAAACATCTAAACTATTCCAAAGACAGTAAGTTCCCCTCAGACATTCATTCATATAAACTTCTACCTCTAACTGAATCGCGATTAGTTTAGCATCTCAACCGATTTGAATCATCACATATAGGAGTCGATCTTCAACCGGCTCATGGTTAATTGTTACATCCCTAATAAACTCTGTGTGGTTGAATATTGTTTTTGACCCCAGTGACTTACATTGTGGACAAAAAAAATCAAACATTCTTCAAACATTCTTTTATGTTTTGCAGAAGATAAAAAGCCATAAAGGTCTGTGAAGCCCCTAAGGGGTAGGATTTGTGTTCTCTTACGCTTTGTGTAAAAAAAAAAAACTTGCACTCCCACAAGGAATTTTGTATTCCTTTGCAAAACTTTTGAGATGGAAATAATATGAGATAATGAAATATATTAAACAAATGTGTGTTATATGAAAACATATTAAGTTTCTGATGGGAACTTTTGCTTGGGAATGCAGAATGCTTTGTGAGTCAATGCAAGTTTCTGCAGGAACAATACTTTTGTGAGAGGAAGCAAAGGTTTCATGAGAATTGAAATTTTTAGCATCTCCACAGGTTTGAAATGACATTAAGGTGAAAATATTACGACAGAAAGTTCATTTTTGAAAGTGAAAGTGACGTGACATGGTAACCCATACTCGGAATTAGTGCTCTGAATTTATCCCATCCTAAGTGCACACACACACAGCAGTGAACACACACACACACACCCGGAGCAGTGGGCAGACATTTTTACTGCGGTGCCCGGGGAGCAGTTGGGGGTTCGGTGCCTTGCTCAAGGGCACCTCAGTCGTGGTATTGAGGGTGGAGAGAGCGCTGTACATTCACTCCCCCCACCGACAATTCCTGCCAGTACCAAGACTCGAGTCCGTGACCTTTGGGTTACGAGTCCGACTCTCTAACCATTAGGCCATGACTTCCCCACAAGTCGTGGGGTGAACGATAATCACTTTTCCCAACCATTGTAAACTGGAAACTGCAGCATATTTGTTATGCAGTGGCAAAAGATTGCCACAGCTACGCAGAGGATTTACCAGATTCTTTATTCAATGCAAATTGTTTTATGCATAGCGGGAAGAAAAATGGATGAATACATACTGTAAACCATAAGTGACGTGCAATATTTTTGAGATCATGCAAATTGGATTTTCAAGCCTTCCTATTACGAACAAAGAAAGAATAAAACAAAATCTATATTTAGAAAGAATCTGGAGTACAGTAGGTGGCCACCAAAATCCTTTTCCTTCAGATTTCCTTGCAAGATTCAATTCTTCCGAGAGGATTAATTACTCCAGAGACACATTTTTAGGCCAGATTTGATGCAGTAGAGAACCGCATCTATTCCTCAGGCTGAATGTGCTACGGTTATCACTGGTGCATAACTGTGTGTGTGAGTATTGAAGCTTGTGGTTGGGATTTATAAAATTGGATTATTTGATTGTTACATGCCAATTAAACACATCTGAATCTCATTTAAAAACATCTGAATAAAGCAAAGGTAAAATTTCACACTACTTCAAATAAGGAACTAAATAATGTGCCAATTGCCTAATGGGATACCATGTTATCTTAATTTAGTGTACAGTATATTTTCCAAAGTTTTGGTTTCTTCATTCTGTTACAATGTCATTTGTTGTCATCCCAAAAATGGGGTCATTTGCTGCACATTACATAAGCGCCTGTTGTTTCAGGGTTTTGAAACTGAATGATATTGTTTCACAGGCATGACAGAGAAGGGTGTGTGTTTAAGAATGTGTGTTGGGGGTTGCTACATGTTACACAACAGAAACTGGCCCCTATCAGTCTGACAAACTCTTTAGACTCAACAGAGACATGCACACAATGATTAAAACGGTTTTCTAGCAACACTATTTCACTTAAAATGATGCATAATGAAAAAATATATAATGGATCATGCTCCCAAATACAAAGCTTTTCTGTGCAATAGCCTGAACAAATTAATTCTATGATTTTTCTTTTCTTGAAGGTATAACTCAAAATGTCATTTAGATTTTTGATATTTTATTAACATAGACTTGTTTATATAAAATGCTATTAAGCAGATTGAATTACCCAGAACTGCTGAATGACATATTTTGACAAATATACTATTATAAATGGATATCCATTTATTAACAGCAACCAACATTTATTGATCAAAATAAAAACTGGCACATTCTCCGCAACAAGAACACACAGACCTTGACTTGTTTAATGTTCTGTTGAAACCTGAACATCATGGTGCTTGGATTATCGTGAATAAAAAAAGTCAACACTGCTTTAATAAATAACAAAACATTGCTGAAAACAGTGCTCTTTGCACTTTATTGACTTTCAAAATAGTAAATTGTCCTGAAATAATGATAGGCACATTAATTAGACAACATTTGGTCCAAAATTTGTCTTACCAAATCTTGAGTAAATATATGTAAAATAAGCATTTAGCTATTTAAATACATTTCATTCACAGTCAGTACTTGGTATTATTTCATACATCAACATTATTGTGATTAGACACCAGTCAACCACTCATTTCAGTTCTTATTAATAACATTTCAATCTATAAACAAACCAAATAAAGTGAAAAAGTGGGTCATTAAAGTGGCGATTTATTAGTGTTCAGTGAAGCCGTTTTATTGAATGCAATGAATCTTAATGATTCAAGCACACTAGAGACCGCTTCTCAGGTTAGCAAAGGGAGAATATAATGAAACACAGCAAAACAGTGCAGACGGCTGGGGGTGTAAAACGAAAGGCGGGGGGAACCGAGCAGCACTCGTGCCTGAATGCAGATCTAAAGAAAAGAGAGATTAGAAGACGCTCTTCAAAAATCCTGACTGGGCAGAACTCAACAGAGCAGACCTCGTCAGACTGAAAACACCTCAGCTCCCATTCAGAGCAAGCTATTAACATTGAGAACTTAAATTTACTTTGTTTTCTCTCAAACAACTGAATAATGGGCTCCTAAGTGTGTGCTAGCATGCAATGTGTCTTGTTTTGTATTTGGCATAAAACGAAAGGAGATTAATCAGCACAAACCGAGCCCTTCTATGAAAAATAAAAAGAAAGTTAATGAGTAACAGTCGACAGTGAATGAAGTCCTCAATGTAAAGGACTCAAAACACAAAAGTAGCATCTTGTTCAGGTTCTGAGAAAGAAACTCAAGTCCATTTTAGGACAAAATTTTCAATTTGAAAGTTTTGCAAGTGACTAAACTGTATAGTCTTTAAGTGTTTTAACAAAGTCTCAAGGATATTTACTCATAGGCATGATCCTCATACAGAGACCAGTCACTGGGACAAGAAATGAGACATCTGCAACAAATGAATGACAAAGTCCAATTATTTCAGAATGACTTTTAGTAGACAATCACCACTTAAAATAGAATCAAATAGATCAACTGTCTTGTTACTGTATATTCATGCTTATCAGGACATGCATAATTGCAGGGTGTATCCTAATTCAATGGCTTTCTGCACAGACTAGCTGTTTCCAGGGAATGTATCATCCAAATCACTTTGTAGATCATATGCTTCTATTTACTGGGTGACTATGGAGTCACTGCCAAGATGATAGAGTCAACAGATTCATTAGAAATCACGTGCATGCGACCAGAAGTGTTTGATGATGAATGAATCATAGGGATCAATTGAAATTAGTCTTTAATCATTTTGTATTCTATTGTTATAGACTGCAAGAGTGATGTCACAGTGCACGTCACAATAATCCATGACATCCACAGATAATAACAACAAACATCATGCTAGCAGACAGATCATCGCTAACAACTAGTAACTAATAACTAGTACTGTGAAACATTATGAATACGACACAGCCTATATAGCATTCGTTGTCCACTGAGCCTGAATGGATTGTGAAATTCCCGGGAGAATAACCGGGATAGTTTGACATAATACTCAAAAAAATCTATATAAATACGTATTTGTCTATTTTGAAATAAACACAGATAAAAAATACAAAGTTACATAACGTATTAAATGAATTAATGAAGATGTATTTATTTAATGCAAAATAAATACCACTCTAGAACAGCAGAAGCCCTAGCATTATTATATTGAATTTATTATAATTTCAAATATATTAAACTAGCTTCAGGGTGTGTAACTGCACAACGCTAACGTTACCTTAAATAACAGTTTCTATACCGTTCCCACGATAGCTACTAGTATTTATATTAAACGGATATTGTTGGTGGAAGGTAAAGGCTTCTCTACACAGATCATAAATCACGAGGGAAAATACTGATTTATTAAGTAAATATAAACGCCGACTTACGTGGTTCTGAGGGTGTGAACTGATTTATCCCCGGCTGTGTGTCAAGATGGTTGAATTCCATCTAAATCATGCGGGATTTCCTCTCTAAAATGTATTCATTCCTTTCGTGAGACAGGGAGAAACTTTCTTCGATCGCTCCGGATTTCCACAGGCACACGAAACCGATCCCTGTTCCTGCTCAGCCCACAACAATCCCCTAAAACAATCAACTGAAGGGTCTTGGGAAAATATTATGGATACGACTGATGCATGAAGAGCCCGTGATTAGAGTCCAATCATAAAACGGTAGATTTGTCCCGGCCTGATTGAGCGGTGAGATTGAATAAACTTTGTGAAACGGAGCGGACACGGTGTCTGTGTGCTCCCTCTGCCGCTCTGAAGGTGATGGCATGCGGCTCATTGTGAGCCGACGACCGTCCCAACTCGGCCTCCGGTGTGGAATGTACCACACTTTACATAGGGGTGCATCTAGAATTAAAGGAATCACCAATTAACGGCGATGGTTTTGTTAATACTGTTTAGAAACTACAAAAGTAGTCAGAAATAGTTAAAACATATCTACTTTGTCTTGTTTTATCTTTTAAAGCTCACATCTTTTAAATAATGTCACCTATTTTACCTGTCCAACCTGTTTTACATTAGAAGGTTCCGTCTGCTTGCGTCTTAAAAATTTCATTTTAGAAACATGCCATAACGACTATTCAAAATTATGTTTTTTTTCTCTGTTTTGAGTCCATATCACATTTCCCCCTTGCAAATTATTTGCATAAATGTGTAAAAAATTTAACCACCCATGAAATCAAAATGTGAGTTTTGTGCTTTTTGTCCATATGTGTTAGCACAGAGATCATGCATATGCTATATGTTGAAAAACATTAACTTTTACTTACTTATTTTTTATATATACGCTTTCTCTTCCTGGCAACAGACCAAAAATATTGATGACTCATCCTGCACTGGCTTATTTTATCCAATAAAATGCTCCCTAACATGAGAATGTCCCTCTAATATACCTACAACAGCAAGTAGCAAATAATCATTTACACCCTCAAAATCCAGTCCAAACTTACTGTTTCAAAAGGATACAGTAAAGAAACCTTATGTTTGTAATACATTATATTTTTATTCAAGTTTTTGTTATCATGGTGTAGATTAGAGAACATTTCATAACATAATGTCAAAATCATATTGCAGAAGAAATCAGTTTCTTGTTCAAACCAACTGTTTAATGTTTAGTTCAGCATGACCTAATATATCCTGAGGGGCAAAACAATGATTACGGAAAAAAGGTGGTTTGCTAAAATCTTTTGAATTATGAAGCTGCTTGCCACCTGTAGAGTGCAGCTGGCATCTGCTCAAGAGAGGATAAGAGTGGACGCTATAGGGAAGAGGGGGGTTGGTGTAGGAGTGAAATCGGGGGGTGCAAATGGCACACTTGAGAGGGGACATCCCGTCCCCCGAAAAGACCAGTGGGGCTCCTTTGTGCAGCTGTTGGCCTGTATTAACACAAATCCCCCAAGAGCCACCTGTCACTGCAACTGGACAGAGTGGTTTGGGGCAGTTAGAAACTTGGAGACAGAAACCCCAATAAACTATCTATCTATCTATGGGCCTTAAAGTTTTAAATGTCAATTTTTAAAACTTTCAAACAGGTGTATCCAACATTCATAGTTTGTCTTGACTTAAATTAGTCTTGTGAATTTAAAAGAACTTTAATTCTACTTCCTCACATTCAAAATTAATCTCCATTCAGCTTCTGGAACTGAATTGGAATTTAAACAGAATTCTCAATTTAATGTTAAATGGCACACAATCCTGTTCTAGTTATATGGAAAGCATCATCTCTAAATCTATGCATGATACTATTGCCAATAATTAAAGTTTGAACAGACCTCATTCTGAAACTCACTCATCCTGCAAAGCTTTAGATGTAAATATTAAAATGAAATGAACCACAAATCTGCTAATGCATTCACAAATCCCTCTATTCAGTGACCTCATGCTCTTCACTTGCACTGTTTCAGCATGGTGCTAATGTAAAACAAAAAGACTCACTAAAAATCTTCTTTATGAGTGGAAAATGAAGAATGAATGAGGTGTGATAAAGCAGAAAATAGTGCACATTTGCTTTATTGAGGACAGTTTTGTGGTTATGTAAATGCAAACAGTATTTCATTATGGATACTATAAACAAAATAACCCTATGCTGTTCACAAAAAAAGCACTGTGAACTAAAGATGTGAACACACACAGAATATTTATGTCTCTGTGGGCGTACACAAACTTGAACACATTCTAGGCAATATTTTCTAATGGCTTTGTTGAATTTGAACGCTGAATAGAGGCTGAACTGTGAGGGACATCCAACCACGGAGTAAACAGGACACAATAGAGCTCTAATATGATCAAATCAAAATAGAAATGGAAATTAGACTGAGTGAGAAGCCTGGTTTAACTATTTTCATTGTCAAGAGAAGAAAGTGTGATATAAGAAATCTTTAATAAACTGATGAATCATGCTCTTTTACATGTTTCCGTTTCACGTGTTTTTGTGGATAATGTTCCACACCCAAAGAATCACTCATGTTTCATGTGATTAGTAGTTGAAACTGAGCTGAAAACAAGATATATTTCAATGCAAATTTGTTCTCATGCCTCCTAAAAAAATTTATAAAATTGTAGGCTATCTAAACAAAACAGTTCAATTTGACATGTAGCAGTTTGTTCCATTACCCATTTTGGACACTGGGATTAAAACTTTAGTTTGATATGCTCGGCGAGGCTCAGGTTCAATAGAATCAGTCTTGAGAAGCCTGTCTATTGTCCTGCAGAACCCAAGGGTCAGCATCTCTGCATGGTCAGGGTCATCAGTGGCCCCTTAATGAAATCACAATAACAAGAATCCCCAGAATGCACCCACATAGACCTTCAGTCTTTCATAAGTGTGTTTCTGTGAGGAACGTGGTATCAGCCAACTTAAGAATAGACTTAGTGACAGAATGATGCATTGAGAAGAAGCCTGGGCAGTCTCATCTGTTCATTGTTTGAAGCATTTCTGCCCAAGTCTGTCCTGCCTTGTAGAGTTCAGATGGGAAGCAACAGGATGGGGTTGACAGATCATAAATAATACAATTTAACTTTGTTTATTAGAGATCATAATGCGCAACAGAACGAGAAACCAGTTAGTCAGCATACTATGTAATTTCTCTGAAATAATTGTCTCCAGTCAGCCACAGTTCTAGTGCAATGTAGCATGACATTAGATATTATAAGTGAGGTAATGCAAACCAATATTAAACAATGTCACAATGGGAATGAGTTTTGCAAATTTAAACAATGTGGGCAAAATTTCAAGGTCAAGAAGAGCTGCACCAAAAGCTTTTGTCATCCATCTGAAAATTGTATCGTTGTTGTACATTTTTAACTGTTGCTGTCCCCTGAGTCATATAATTTACAGGATCACTTCATTTCTTTGTAAAATGTGATTGAGGATTAAGCAGATCCTAATTGTTAGGGTGAGAATGGAAACAAAGGATTATTGTGAATCTCAGGTGTTTTATCTTTCTGAGATTTCTTATCAGGATTGCATTTAAAGCTGTGTCCACACAGGGTATTTGACTCACTTAAGTTAGTAGAATATTAGCAGGAGTAACTTTAACTGGTGTTTTTTTTTTAGATTAGATTAGATGCAACTTTATGGTCATTGTGCAGAGTACAAAAATACAGAAGCATTGTATAATTGTGTAATTTGGAGATTTGGTTATGTGATTTGTCAGTAATTACACAACTAAATAATCAAAATGCATAACTTTTATTTTATGAAGTATTTTACATGTCTGATACCCTTATATAAAAAAAGTAATCAAAAAATATAAGTGGCATATTTGATATAGTATGAAAAATATCTTGCCGCAGGTACTTTAAGAAAAGTTTGTAAAAATGTGCAGAAATGTACCAGGTTAAGTTTCTATATTGATTTTCTGCAGCTGTTTTACCTGTATTTTGAATTAAGGCATTGCAATGTGTTTTGTTGTGTTTTATAGCTGAAGGAAATGTGAATAAACTTAATGGGAAAAGTACTGGTAATTTTCTGCAAATACATTATATCTCTTTTTTTTCCAGATTAGGGGTTCATTTTACCCGTTTCATGATCTTAAACATTCATGATTTTAAATTCAAATAAAAAATAAATAAAAACATGTTATCATGTTTTTATTGTGTTAGTTAGCTAGTATTTTTTAGTTATTTTTTACCTATCAAAATGAACCAACTGCAGTTTGATTGAGATTAATTGGAATGCACAATGAAAAAACTTGATTTTTGAGACTTTTTGCAAATATATATACGTTCATATGTTACAATGCACACACAAATATGAACATGTGAAAGATGTTCACCCCCCCCCCCCCCCCCCCTTCACCTCTGGACCCCTTTCCAAAGCCATGGTTTGAACCTTGCACTGCAGAAACCACAGCCCTCTTTTTGCCCTTCTACACCTTCATGTGGCCCCCACCCCCTACTCCACCATGCAAAGATCTGCCTAAAGACCCTTTCATTAGCATGACAAACAATGTACTTACCGGGAAGATAAAGAGAGAATGGAAAAGGGACAGAGTGGGTGAATGGCCCACTGTGACCCTACTGGACCAGTTTAAAAGCTTAAATTCCTCTTTAAAATGTCCTTCACTGTTGAAATATAGCCTACTGGTACATTTGAATGACAGCGTTTTAAAAAAAAGAATTTAATTGTAGCCACCCTAAGAGAAACCTTTATGCAGTGAGCACCTTCCATGCACTGCAGGTGCAGGAGATACAGCTGTGGTGCCGAGCTAAAGCTGTACTATTCGGAAATTATTTACTAATTTAATATGCTTGAGCTGCAAACACATCAGAAATTTTGAAACAACAGTCTTTACGATTAAGGCTGCATACCAAAGCATGACAACTTCATGAAAAAGAAAAGCGAGCAAAACCCTGAATGTGAATCATAGGACCGTCAAACACTAAGAAAGTTTGTATCCAAACAAAACAAAAATACTGCAGCAAAAGTGACAGCAAACATCAATATTCTCTTTGAAGTTTCAATTTCCACAAGAACCGGCCACATAGAACTTACTGACACCAATGCTAAAATGCAAAAGTGATGGTCATGATCATAAAACCTGGACAGATTGGGCTCCAAGATGAACTTCAAGATCTGCCCTTGTCTTCTCAAATCCCCTTACTTGAATATGATCAAATACTGTGGGCAGTTTTGCAGAGAAGAGAGAGTTTTCTCCTCCAACATCTGGGAGACGTTGGCGACATTCCTCTGGAGACAATTCAAAAGTTGTATGAACCTATTCTAAGAAGATTGGAAGCTGTATTAAACACAAAGGTCATAAAACAAGTTATGACCAAAATATCAAGTGTTTACATGATTTTCTCAAACCCCCTGTAACTCTCTCTTCTCTCCTTCAGTAAAAAATCTCTCTGAATGTTTTTTCAGAATTCATTGCATAATTCCATGTCATATGAGTATCTAACAGTTATTATCCATTCACCAAATGTCATTTCTTCACATAATGTGGACCACAGGGCAGTTTCAGGAAACTTGAGGCTGTAGAGCTGTGATAAGACAGCTTTATTCAATATGTTGGAAAATCTCATTGACGAAAAAGAATATCCTCCTGTTTACAGAATGAAGTTAGTCTGAAAGCCATAATCCCTGTACAGAATTCCCTATTTAATGGATCGCATACACCACCGGCCTTCACAAGGAGACAGATATAGAGGTCTTGACAGCAAAAGAAGGACAGAATGAGCTCAATAACATACACAGAAAAAAAGAAGAGGAAAGAAGAAGAAATATACAGCTACGAAAAGCAAATCCTGTTCAGCTAACCTCAAAATCTCTGACCAAAGCAGTGACATCTGCTCCACCTGCTGAAAAGCACCACTAGCTGTGGAGAGCCCTGGACTACAACCAGATTTCAAGGGCAAGCTATGCTCTGCTAGTCATTACTCTTGCCAAGTCATTAAAAAGCAATTGATGTATAATCAATATAAGGCTAACTGAAATTCAACTATAGCATTGTTTACTGCAATGGGATTTAAAGTAAAATGACGGACAACAAAAAGTTTTGAATTGGGTTCAAAATTCTTTCAAAATCTGTACAATTATATATTCCAACAACAAATATATGCCAACAACTTCCCGGTCATTTGTCATGCCTTAAGGCTGGCACGATTTGCAGTCTGGATGAGTTGTCAGCAGATTTTGGTCAGTCAGAGTTGAATCTCTGACCTTTGATTCCATCCAGTCGAATGATATTGAACATGTTTGATGCCTATTTTGAACTGATTTTAGAACACATTTTGTTTTCATTTGTCATGTGTTGCTTACATCTCAGAAAAAAGATACAAAAGCTGTCACTGGGGTGGTATCCTTTCTACAGGTACACCTTTTTACCTTTTGAAAGTGTACTGTCCCAATGACAGCTTTTGTAAAAAAAAAATTCTGAGAGCATAATGTGTGATCCTCAGTTGTTTAGTGTACAATACCCAGTTTTAATAAAGAACCGTTTACAAAGGCTGCAAGCGTATTGTGTGTAAAATCTGTCCAGATTTGAAAAGCTGTGTTGTTTATTCCAGCCTTTTATTGAAAAATGCAAGATATGTCTCATTGAATGACTAGAGAAGCCCATCCCACTGATTAGCTCATATACTTTATGATGAATTGGATGATTAAAACCTTCATGTTCTTGCTTGATAATCAAAGTGGTTGACCGCACCAAAAAAGTGCAAACAGCCACACACATATCAGGGAAAAAGAGGAAATTTCCCTGTGGTAAACTGAGCCTCAACCTGGAGGCAGCGGTCAGAGGATGATGTAATAGCTGTTGCTAAGGCAACATAAACAGTTCAGAAACATAAGGAAGCGTGGCTGGAACTGTTAGATCAGCTTCAGTGCATGGCATCACTCCTTCCAAACATGACTGTGAACCACCCATCTATAAACACACTCGACACACACTTTGTATTGTCATTAAGGACTGAAACACATCTCTGAGGAATGTGAATAACGTCAGTGAGATCTCACACTGGAAAATGATGTTACTAATGCTTGAGTCTGCGCAAGATTTGGACTGTACTCTCATAAAATTACATATTTGCATGTTCAAAAAGTATTCAAATTATGCACTTTGCAGCAGCCTCTACATATACAATTAAAACGAAATGCACATTTGCCCAGATGAAAAATGTGGATGCAAGAAAGCGTGTATATTTAGAAAGCTTGTCAAAAATTTGGCTTCATTAAAAATGCATCAAGAACAAAGTGAATTGCTAATACGGTTACTCAGATGTTTAGCAGGTGTCGTCAGTCTATCACTGTGTGGTGGGGTTTACATACTGTAATGTTTTTTTATGACAGGATCATTACTAACATTTTTCACCTGGCTTACAAAAATACAATAGCTGACATCAAATACATTTTTGGAAAGTTGACATGTCCTGTCCGGTGCAACATACTATACCCCATATTAAAATATTTTTAATAACAATTACTAATTGTTATCTTGCAGCTTTTATTATCTCACATGAATTGAAGGATTACTTGGAATATTTGTGCGTTTAAAAATGGCATTTGTTATAGAATAGGACCATTCAAAATGAACAAGAAAGAAAAGTTGACCTGTAACCATTACCTTTCACTTGTACATTACAACTAAAAGCTTTATTTCTAAAATAAATTACTAAATTTTAGTTAACTTTTTTCTAGTTTAGCTGTCTTCTGTAAGGGTAGATAATATTCAGTAAGAACGGACAATTCATAAATACAAATACAGTATTTTTGCACCCTGTACAGTATATACAACTTACCGGTAATACCCTGCACAATAACATATGATTTTTAGATGATGTTAGCATATATATTTCACACATTATATACATAAAAAAATATACTGAATCTCTTCCTAAAAGGTAACATCTAAGAGACTGAATGTTCTCAAACTATTCTGAGATTGTACACTACCATTCAAACGTTTGGGGTCATTAAGTTTTTTTATAACATTTTATTCAGCAAGCACACATTCAATTCATAGAGCAACAGTAAAGACATTTATAATGTTACAAAACATTTATATTTCAAATAAATTCCTCAAATAATGTTTCCACAAAAATATTAAGTAGCACAACCTATAATCATTTTCATCATTGATAATTATAATAAATGTCTCTTGAGCATCAAATCAGCATATTAGGATGATTTCTGAAGGATCATGTGACACTAAAGTATGGAGTAATGACTACTAAAATAAATGCAGTCTGGAAGAGCAAAGGATCCTTCTTTCAAAAACAATAAAATATCTTGCCAACCCCAAACTTTTGAACAGTAGTGTTTTTTGTGCCAGGCATAGAAATACAATAATAGTGCAAAAAAGCACAGATTCTATACACTGCAAACTCACTGAGCTCATAGCATGTAAAAACTGGTCAAGAGAGAGTAATTTGAGTCTGTTAGAGAATGGTATCTTCACCGTCCTCTTTCACTGGACTGAGATGAGACTTCCTCTGCTTGGAGATGGCAGCCCACAAACGACACAGCATCCCGCCTCTGAGTAACAAATGCATGAACACGGATTTACTTCACATCATACAGAAATGTTCAAAAGACTGTAATCACCGTTTTTCTAGCAATTTTATTTAGCAAGGCATTAAACTAATCAAAAGTGACAGTAAAGACATTTATTTTGTTACGCTGTTCTTTTGAGCTTTCTAACTATAATAAATAAATAATAATCATACTGTATTTTTGATCAAATAAATGTAGCCTTGGAGAGCATAAGAGAGCTACTTTCAAAATCATTAAAAAAATTACAGACCCCAAACAGCAGTGAACAGCAGTGTAATATGATTTCTTTAATAAAATATAGAATTTTAACTTCATCTCATGCACCTTAGTACAGATGTCTAAAGGACTTACTTGATGCCACAGTACTGCAGATCATCTCTGCAGGCGAGATGGAGGAGACTGTCCAAGGTGAACTCATGAAAAACAAGCTTAATGAAATCAAAGAACAGGCAATCACTAATCAACTTCAATATTTTAGGTTTTTAAGCAAGCTTTCACTATTAGAAGTCTACGAATATGAATTAGCAAATCAAAGCTAGTGGTCAAAGGTAACTTATTTTTCCATATTTTCACTCACTATTTCGATGGTTTTCTCATTCACTGGAATACCTCTTAACCAGCGCACCATAGCAGCATTGTGAGCATTATGGGGTGAAGGTTTATTATCTGTGGGAAGAATAAACATATCACACAATGGCTACATACACTGTTACAAAGGATGCATAATTAGCATTTTTACAGTAATGTTACTGTCATATGCGATTACTAAAAAACTGGTCACTACAAAATGTATTGTTTCTAAAACACTTCCAGAACAGGGATTATATCTATAGACGTACGTTGTAAAAAAAAAAACACAAGCCCCGAGGGGTAAGGCATAAAATTGGGTTGGTCGAAATTGGGTAACAGTTATAAGCGATTACAGGGCGTGTTCTGTATGAGTCTCAAAATCTCCTCCCAGAACTAAAGACAAGCAGTGGCATGTGGAGTGAATGTGAATAAATGTGACACATACAAGTACATCTCAAAAAATTAGAATATCGTGAAAAAGTTTTTTCTTGTAACTTATTTCAAAAAGTGAAACTTTCATATATTTTAGATTCATTACATGTAAAGTAAAACATTTCAAAAGTTTTTTTTGTTTTAATTTCGATGATTAGAGCTTACAGCTGATGAAAGTCAAAAATCAGTATCTCAAAATATTAGAATATTTACATTTGAGTTTCAATTAATGACCATCCTTACAGTATAAATTCCGGGTATCTCTTGTTCTTTGAAACCACAATAATGGGGAACACTGCTGACTTGGCAATGATCCAGAAGACGAACATTGACGCCCTCCACAAAGAGGGTAAGTCACAGAGGGTCATTACTGAAAGGTGTGGCTGTTCACAGAGTGCTGTATCAAAGCATATGAAATGCAAAGTTGACAGGAAGGAAGAATTTGGGTAGGAAAAGGTGCACAAGCAACAGGGATGACCGCAAGCTTGAGAATACTGTCAAGCAAAGCTGATTCAAACACTTGTGAGCTTCACAAGGAGTGGACTGAAGCTGGAGTCAGTGCATCAAGAGTCACCACGCTCAGACGTCTTCAGGAAAAGGGCTACCAAGCCACTTCTGAACCAGAGACAATGTCAGAAGCATCTTACCTGGGCTGTGGAGAAAAAGAACTGGACTGTTGCTCAGTGATCCAAAGTCCTCTTTTCAGATGAAAGTAAATTTTGCATTTCATTTGGAAATCAAGGTCCCAGAGTCTGGAGGAAGAGTGGAGAGGCACAGAATCCATGTTGCTTGAAGTCCAGTGTGAAGTTTCCACAGTCAGTGATGATTTGGGCTGCCATGTCATCTGCTGGTGTTAGTGCACTGTGTTTTCTGAAGTCCACAGTCAACGCAGCCATCTACCAGGAAATTTTAGAGCACTTCATGCTTCCTTCTGCTGACAAGCTTTATGGAGATGCTGATTTCATTTTCCAGCAGGACTTGGCACCTGGCCACACTGCCAAAGGTACCAAAAGCTGGTGCAATGACCATGGTGTTACTGTGCTTGATTGGCCAGCAAACTTGCCTGACCTGAACCCCACAGAGAATCTATGGGGTATTGTCAAGAGGAAGATGAGAGACACCAGACCCAACAATGCAGATGACCTGAAGGCCGCTATCAAAACAACCTGGGCTTCCGTTACACCTGAGCAGTGCCACAGGCTGACTGCCTCCATGCCACGCCGCATTGATGCAGTAATTCATGCAAAAGGAGGCCCAACCAAGTATTGAGTGCATAGAAATGAACATACCTTTCAGAAGCCTGACATTTCTGTTTAAAATATAATTTTTTATTGATTTTATGTAATATTCAAATTTTCTGAGACACTGAATTTTGGGTTTTCATTATCTGTAAGCTATAATTATCAAAATCTCAAGAAATAAAGGCTTGAAATATTTTACTCTATGTGTAATGAATCTATATAATATATGGGTTTCACTTTCTGAAATGAGTGACAAAAAATTATTGATCTTTTTCATGATATTCAAATTTTTTGAGATGTACCTGTATTGCTCCATGGCCACACATTTTGACTGCCTCAGGCGAGAACTTTCTCTAGTATGGAGGAAGAAGTTTAAAAACAATTATTCAGTGGTAAATACAGTGCTTATTTCAGAAGTTATAGTTGAAAAAACACAAGCAACCTGCTGCTGCAGATGCAGCCCTGACCTCCAGGGCGTTGATGTGCCTTTGTTTGGTCTGAAGTGAGTTGCTCAGAATCTCCAGGAATTCTTTCTCCTTTTCATTCAGCTGAATTAGCAACCTGGAATGCAATGCGAACAATTCCCAACCGCATGAAATCAGTGTAGTTTTCATTTAATTGGCCACAAGCCCCCTTAAAAAAATAAAAAACATGTATGAGCTCTGATAACTGAAGTACTTAGATAAATGTGCGTGTCTATGTTTCCAATTGTTTATATTTTAAAATTATGTTTTACTTTTCAGCAGCCATTACTCCAGTCTTCAGTGTCATATAATAGTTCAGAAGTCATTTTTATTACTTACGTCACATATTATCAATTTTTTATTTTTTTTGTGGAAACCCGGATACATTTTCAGAATTCTGATAATGAATAGAAAGAAAATTTATCATAAACGCCTTTACTTTCACTTTTGATTAATTTAATGCATCCTTAAAGTATTATTTTACTTTAAAAAAATAAAAATAAATAAAAAATTTCTGACCTCAAATTTTGAATGGTAGTGTACATTATGTAAGTATTTTATGCATTAAACACTGAGGTTTGACAGCAACAGAGAGAGCAAAGGTTTCAATACCTCCTGGACTCAAGTCGAAGTTCTGATAACTCCTTTGCAAGTGAAGAGTGGCTAGAGATGAGTTCACTGGGCAGATTGTTGCATTTGGTGTTGCAATTCTCTTCAGAATTTTGACTGATACCCCATTCTTCTTTGTTCTTCGTGATGGGGGGGACGGTTGTTTCAGAATCAGCCTTTGTGGGCTGCTCTGTTTCTGGAGAACTTTCCTCGTTTTCAAACGATGACTGTAGCTGAAGCCTGAGCTCTGAAAAGGGATTTTGAGGGATGGCAATTAAGATATGCAGGTAACAGAAGATTCATGGATGCAAAAAAGCATATGGGATCACTGTTTTAATTAAAATGGTGTCCTTTATGCACCTGGGAGCAAAATCGTGATAGCATCTTGTACAGCCTGCCTTAGCAAGTTGTCCAAAGCAAACATCCAGTGAGGTTTTATTTGTTCTTTCCTCAGGACCTTTTTGACCTACAAACACAAGAGTCACTTATACAGTACATTCAATATTATGAAGGTTTATGAGTAAATAAATAAATGCACAAATATATGTACACAACTTTTTAATTACAAATAGATAAAATGTATATTAATGTATAGAGAGCAGAAGCAAAATGCCGAAAAGTAAAGAAAGACTGAGTTTAACATTTAAAAAAATGTTATTATTTTCATTATTTTTAAAACCGTTTTAAAAACAGATTTTTTAACAAATCCCTAACTCTCAGTATGTGTAATAGTAATAATAATAATTGCCTTTTTTAGTAATTGCAAATGTTGCTAATTATCCCTTAGTTTTAGTTTGATTTAGGCTTACTGAAATGAACAAAAACTGAAAGCAAAGAACATACTGCATCCTGGAAGCTAAAGAGCACCGCCTGCAGGCTGCTGAGAGGCACAGAGGAGGTCAGCAGGCTGGAGCGCAAAGTCAGGAGGCTGTTAGTCAGGTGCCTTTTGTCTGGAGAGCGGATGTTCTCTCGAAGGCAGCCAATCAGCTCGCTGATGTGATCTGAGGTGATGCACGGCTCCTTCGCCTGTGAGATGGAATAAAAGGCAAATCTTCACACGCCTCAATTCAGAATCATTCAAGCATTTAAGAAAGGGCAATGGTGGTGTGACAGCATTCCACATCAAACACATCCGGTGACACAGTAGTGTGTGAATGTACCTGCGGCAGCGTTTCCTGAATGTTTTGAACTACATTGCTGATGTACTCCGTAAGGATCCTATGCAGCGTATCCCTCCGTTCGCTGTCCTTTCTCAGCATGAACAGACCTAGATTCTCTCCTGAACACGCTGGGCTTGTGGTCATGTATGCTTGAGGCTCATCTGGCACACTATCAACAGAAAAAGAAAAAAAATATATACAGCATGAAGGCAAATAAGACATTTCAGGTGCTGGAAGAATATTTCTTAATATACAATTCCCAGAATTTGGGATCTGATGCATGGACTCACGTCAAAAAGCTGCTGGAGCTAGGTGGACTTTCAGCCATGTAATTTCCTTTGAAGGCAGGCTTGGTCCTTCTCAGATCAAAAGAGGAGAACAATTCATTTTGTTCAGCATCTGTGTTCTCCACACGCAATGCAATGGGTACGGACATGCTCCTATGAAAGTCTCCTACAAAATAATGACCATATAAACTCAAAATATGCAAATATCCAGTAATTAATATCAAATTACTTTAATGTATAAGTCATAATTCATAAGTGGGTGTTTCTTAAAATTGATCACATTCAGCTTTGGCACTCTCATCTCCTGGGGTTAATTTTCAGGGGTTATTTTTGGTATTCTTTCCCCTTTTTTTATTCTTTTGGCTATATGAAGATCATACAACAACTGCCTGGGAAACTTTTATCACATCCTCATTTTTTAAATGCTTGGAGGACAAATATTATTTTTTTCCAGAACAAAACAAAAACAAAAGAAAAAGATAATAATTACACTTAAAGGGATAGTTTCTGTCATTAATTACTCACCCTCATGTCGTTCCAAACCCCTAAGACCTTCGTTCATCTTCGGAACACAAATTAAGATTTTTTTATTAAATCTAAAAGCTCTCAGACCCTCAATAGACAGCAACACAACTGCAATGTTCTAGGATTTAATCAAAAATATCTTAATTTGTGATTCCGAAGATGAACGAAGGTCTTTCGGGTTTGGAACGACTTGAGAGAGAATTTTCATTTTTGGGTGAACTAACCTTTTAAAAATAAATAACTTAATTTTTTTTAAAATTATAAATTAATGAATAAAATAAAACAAAAATGAAATAAAACAAAAAAAAAATATACAAATAATTAAAACTACATAAAATCATGTACTTATAAAATAATTAAGTAATTTAATTATGAATGAATAACTTAATAATAGAATTATAAATAAATAATACTATGAATAAATGAATAAATAAGTAAACAAAAATGGATTTCTTCAGCAATACGAATAAACATTGCTGGACATATGTAGACCAAAAAAAGTGAGTGTGAAAAGAAGTGTTTATTTCCAAAAGGCCAAAAGCAGCCAAAGCTGAAGAAACCTGTAGACGCGGTTCTACAAGCTCACCGACAGGTTCTGTCAGGGTGTTTTCAGACTGAGGCTTTGCCCTTTTCCTGGGACTGGCCTTCAGAAAGCTGTTCTTCAGGAGCTCTGAAGCTGTGGCTCTCTTGTCTGGGTTGGGTTCAAAGCAGCACGTGATGAAGCCTTTAGCTTCCTCTGACATGCACTCCGGTACTGTGGGATGGATCTTAAACATGCCCACCTGCAGGGGGACAGTTATTAAACCTGATGAGATTCTTTGTAAGAGATATTAACAGTCTTCCTCTTGCATACTAGTTATTTGTCTGGCCTAACTGTGACACAATTAAATATGCATTGAGCATGAAGTCAATTGGGAATGTGAGAATGGAATGTAAATAAACTTCATAGTTCATTTAACATGGTTATATAACCATCAGCTTAAAATAACACTCAGATTCCTGCTTCAAAAACCTGTAGCACCTTAAACATGGCCGCTTGAGGACTTCCCAGCTCATGAAAGGGTGGCTTCCCTGTGGCCATTTCTATGATGGTGCAACCCAAAGACCAGATATCAGCCGGTTTGCCATAGCCACGAGGACCTTGGTCGATGATTTCTGGAGCCATGTACTGCAGAGTGCCTGTGGACGAATGAATCAGGAGGAGTTTGAAAAGCAAACACACAAAAGTACATGATGTAATGTGAGAAGTATGTGCTAGGAGACTCACCTGTGAATGTCTCTGTGCATGGATTGATTCCTGCTAGTCTCTTAGAAGTGCCAAAATCTGATATCTTAAGCAACCCGCTATATGTATTTATCAAAACATTATCACCCTGGTGAGATAAAAAGTAATGGCATGTGATAATGAAAATTGCAGCGGACATTTTCATAAAGATAGTCTGAAAGCAACGGCAGCACTGTCATCAATTTATACCTTAATATCTCTATGTACGATCTGATTATCGTGGAGATATTTCAGCCCTTCAAGAATCTGCTTGGTATAGAAGACAACGGTCGCCTCATTATCTTTAAGAGGCCCCCACTTTGATCGTAAGAGAGAAGACAAACTTCCTGTGAAGGAAGCAAATACAAGTGAATACATTTTACATAAAGTGAATACATTTTAAAAATCATACACTGTGTATTCATAAATAAATATAAAATGTTAGTAAAATATATTTTAAATGACCATAATGAATACAATAGATAAATAATAGAAGAGATCATGATTTTTTTTTAATCTAGAACACATCGACATTCTTAAAATATAATAAATGTATTTATGTTGATTTAATGCTCTATTTTCAACAATCTAAGGATAAATTACTTAAAATTAAAAATGTCAATACACTACAGTTCTAAAATCTGAGCTAAGAAATATACTTTTATTCAGCAAGGACACATTAAACTAATCAAAAAGGGCCAGTAAAACATTTATAACGTTACAAAAATTCAAATAAATATTGTTCTATTAATTAAAAAAAAAAATCCTGAGAAAAATGTATCACAGTTTCCACAAAAGTTTGAAGCAGCACAATTGTCCGCATGAACCGGAAGTTGCTGCCGACTTCATTTCAGTATGGTGACGTATTTCCAATTGAAACGGAACACTGAATAGAGGGCGGGCTTTTATTTTTGCATCTCTCACTCGCAGCAAACTAACCGTTGGAGGGGGGTGCTTAAGCATATTCTTCAGAGAAGGAATGCAAATGATTAGATTTTGATTAAAGATTACAAAGACAACATTTTTTTCAGTGTATTAACTGGTGAATTGTTCACCTCATAACCAGAAATGTTCACTAACAAAATAAATATAGTAAATTTTGATTTCATGTGGACTTAAACATTGTTAATAAAAAAATGTTTCATAAGCACTAATTCAGCATATTTGAATAATTTCTGAAGGATCACGTGACACTGCAGACAGGAAAGAAGGCTGCTGAAAATGACGTTTTGCGATCACAGGAATAAATTACATAAAATATATATATATATACACTACATAGACTATAAACTAGGAAAAAAATTTTTTAAATAGTAATAATATTTCACAGTATTATTTTTTGCTGTATTTTTAATGCAATAACATGCAGCCTTGGGGAGAAGACAAAACGTTTAAAAAAAAAGCTTTTCAACCTCAAAATGTCCAAACGGTGGTTCAATATTTATTTCTCTTGAGTCAATGCGAGTGTGCACATCTTACAGTATTTATAAAGAATTATAATTTTTAATTATGAATACCATCTGTTTTTTTCAGTTTTACCATCTGACAAACTGAACATGTTTTTTTGTCATTTGTAAGGGGTATACAGATCTTGCCACAAAGCTCTACAGTGATATAATTTCCAGTTTTCTGACACTGGCAAACTAAAGCTGGTCAAATATTAATAATATTTTAAATTAACTACTTCACTACAAACTGCTCGACTTTTTTTCATGACTCAGGATAGTCTATTTATAGTCTTCATATAGGAGGTGTAGGACCAAACACATCAATGAGTGTTACGTCACTGACCCATAAATAACTCTGAACTGGTCTGTGCTGTTCGGTATAGCACATTTCAGTTACGCTCAGTTGGAGATCTTCGCACGCATGAACATTACACACAACACACCCTTCCTTAGAACCAAAGAATTTCTCAATAGACTTTACGAAAATCAAAATTTCCCCCGTCATCAAAAAGGAAACAATCAGCAAAGCACACCACACCTCCAGGAACCTCCTCCATGAAGATCTTGATGAAGCCATCCTCACTGACAGATCCCAAATACTGAACAATATTTCTGTGCTTCAGCCTCTTGTGTAGAGCAATCTCCTCATGGAGTGGCTGAGAGTAGCTAAAAAACAGAGAGACCAAAATGGTAGACAAAAAGTAAATATTATGATGACCTAAGCTATGTAGTTCTGATCACAATCACAAGGGTTTTATGAGCATATTTGGTTAAAACAGTTAAGCACAAAACTTGGGTCACATGGAGAGGTCTACATCTGCAAACTGTCCATGTGAGGACCATTTATAAACAAGCATCAGTCCTGCAGACAAACATCACTGGGCCGTGGGGACCTTTGAACATGGTCAGAGGTCAACAAACAAGCACTGAATTTCTACTGAAGCAGATCAACAATGTATACGCAGTTCAGAAGTAACGTAAATCTTCTATAAAAGGTTAAATGTAAAGGTCATATTACATATAACTTTATTTTTTTATTTGATTTATTAATATGTGTTCACTGTTTAATATATGAAATTATTCATAGATTTTATAACTTTTATCATATAGTAATTTTGTGTGCCAAAACTGGACATGTTTTAAGAGTTGTGAATCTTATAGTATATTTTCAATGTACATTGTTACGTAATATATAAGTTCTTTTATCTATTTGATTCTTCAAGATCCAGCTCAATTCAATTAAACAAACTTACAGCTAAACTGATAAGAAACATATTCTAAGTTATGCATTCCACTAGAAAAGTCAAAGCAATGGAAAAACAAGTACATACATGCTGTCCTTCTCTGGGATCTCTTTGATTGCGATGCGCACTTGATTGCTAAGATCCCGTCCAGCGTACACCACTCCGTAGGTTCCTTTCCCCAGCACCACCTTGTCTCCATTCTCATTCCTCTCATAAATGTACTGAAAGATTTTTTTTAAAGAAATTAATACTTTTATTCATCAAGGATGCATTAAATTGCTCAAAAGTGACAGCAAAGACATTGATAATGCTACAAAAGATTTGTTTCAAATAAATACAGTTCTTTTGTACTTTCCATTCATCAAAGAATCCTAAAAAAATATATTACTGTTTCAGCACAACTGTTTTCAAAATTGATAATAAGTAGTGTGTAACACTAAAGACTGAAGTAATACCATCACATGAATCAATTACATTTTAAAAGATATTCACATGGAAAACAGAAATGTTAAATTGCAATAATATTCCACAATATTGCTGTTTTTATTGCATTTTTCTTTAAATAACTTTAGCCCTGGCGATTATAAGAGACAAACATTTAAAAAAAATAATTTCAACCACAAACTTTTGAACGATAATATAGGTTTTATGAAATGACATTTAATTAAGCAAAGATTAAAGATGAAGCAAAAATTTAAAGTTAAAAAAACATGTATGCCCAATGCTTGTTAAAAAACAGCAATACCGAGTTTTCTAGGAGGAAGCATTACATTTCACACTTAACTGCTATATTCAGCAAGTACTAAACTGGCACTAAGAACACATGACAGCAGGAAGTAGGTTTAAACGTGGAGTTATGGCAATACTAAATATAGTAAAAGAAGAAAATCACTGTTGCATTATGGTACAGTCTGTCATATAGTGGTACCATATTTACAGTGTGCAATGGAAAGCTGCATTTGGAATGATCCACATTGAAGGAAACTATTTGACCATAAAATATCAAGTCAAGTCACCATTATTTCTATAGCGGTTACAGATACAGAACAGATTGTGTCAAAGCAGCTTCACGGTAATAAACAGGAAAATAGTCCTGACTGGCACCGTCCAAGCCATGAGAAATGAATCAACTTACTGGTTAATCAAAACTAAACTAAGGAAGTTTTCAAATATATCTCTGGTCTATTCAATAATATCATCCAATTCTACCACGAGTCTTCATCAGCGGAAGTCATTTTAAGGGTTGTATATCAAGGATAAGATGAAAAAAAAAACAGCTGCTTAATCAACCAAGTGCACATTTTCACTAACGCTGATCATAGTTACTAGCCTGAACAAACAATGAGAAGTGATATGATATTCATGGTGACTTCTCTCACCTCTATATCTCCTTCTCCTCCCCCGATTGAACTGGAATCTTCCACGGGACTTTCTGTGTGATGCAACAGAGAGTTGACCAAATCACAGAACCTGACAAGGAACACACAAATTATAGGGTTTGAGAATATGTTCAATGAAAAAAACCCTTTCATTGTGACACATTATATTTCAGCAAAGCATTTCCTTTATGATGTTACAATGCACTTAATCATTTTGCCATTGCATAAATCGCTTAATGCTTATTTCATTGGAACAATGACAAGTTCATAAAATGAGGTCAAACGTGACTTACTGAACCTGATACATGAGAAAATAATATGACATGTATTTTAAAGGCTCAGTGAATAGTGCCCACAGCACCTCTGAAGATTAGATTTAGATTATTCACAGAACATAATCTTTTAGATCATTCTCTGTTAAAACAATCATGACACTGGAGCTTTTCCCTCATGTTTTCCTTGGCAGCGTGTTTAAGCAATGTGCCGATGAGAGGAGCTCACCCTTTACAATGAAGATCGCTGGGAAAGTACAACTGGAAGTCATCTGAATTGTACAAGACATACAAAAAGCAGCTCCGCTCATCAAACTTGGAGATGCTGAAAGAGTGGAATAACAGGGATTCTCAATCACAGGCCAAATGTTAATAATGGGTCAAGCCATTTTACACCATTAGAAACTGATCAAAATACACCGATTCAGTTTGTAGTCCTAAAACTCAGAAGATCGGTGGCTTCACTTGGGAATTTATAAGAAAAATAATTTTTTATACATTATTTAAAAAGTGAATTTTTGACATTTTAAAAATGCAACAATATGAACCTGATAGCTGTTGTAGTGCTGTAACCCGCAATGGTTTCAAAATTCAATAAGTTGTAGGTGAATATGTAATTAAATGTGTTATATAAAACTCTCTTTAAATAATGGCAATCAAATATTTAAATATTCACAGGATTGCAAATGAGCCTTCCAGGATGGCCTACAAATGGACATCATGACTGAACAGCTAATTGCAACTAAAACATTTTAATGACAAATACAACACTTTATTTAAAAAACCCAGACAAATTTCATTTAATTAAGATGCCTTAGAAAATGGAATCATGGTCAGATAACCAAATAATGCACAGGAAATAGTAATCCTGCCAGGAATACAAACCCTTCCTGGAGCCATTTATGCATAACTGAAATTATTTTTTAACTATGGTTCAATCTGACCTTAAATATTAACATCCAGTGTCATTTATTTAATAGGAACAAAATCAGAAAGAAAAAGAACAGACAGAGACCTATAGCTTAAAAGCTGGAAAGAGGATAACAGGCATCAACCAGGCCAAGCAGCAAGTGAGGAAGTAAAAAAAAAAAAAAAGGCCTATTCAGAGAAAGTCACTGGGCTGTGGCCAAAACAGAGCAGCCCTAGTGGGATTATAAACTGCTGCAAGCTGGGAAATGTTAAACAGAAGAAAAAAAAAAAAGTGAAAATGACAGTATTCCCATAAGTGCACAGTACCTTACTCCACGAATCGCAGATGCTGGGAAAGTCCACTCATGAAGACCTTTCTGGGAAAGCCAAATAAAGCACATTACACTCCCACAAACATGTACACCATGTTGAATTTTACAGCATAAAGCATCGGGTCACTCCGCCCTCAGTCATGTTAAATGATGCCTATCACATAAATAATTTAATAACATGGAAACTCCACTGTGACACAACACACACTGCAGCCTGCACAAAGTGTGCAAAAAGCATCAAGGGTCAAGGGTGTTTACCTCGAGTGGAATGATGTGTCTCAGCTGCACTGTACGGCTGTCATCTTCTTCACTTATGCTTATTATACTAGGTTGGAAGACTTTAGTGGGCTCCAGAATCAGAACCTAAAAAAGATATACATTTTGAGTCTGTTTATGTCTCCACCTTGTTGGCCTTTCCTTTAGTTGTTGTTGAAGCTAAGTGAAACAAGCTGTCTCTTGCACAGTAGGGTAATGTTGTACCGATGAGAAGGGAGAAAAGAAGCAGTCTTACTGGGCAGCGCGCTGTGGAAACAGTAGGCTTGCATGCCTGCACCATTAACTCCATCCAAAAGTCTACAGTTTCCTGTTTAGGATGACTGACTTCTCGAGGTTTGGCAAACTGCTTGTACAGTATATATGTCTCCATGATGGATCCAACATACCTGTTTTTAAGGAGAAATCTTATTTAGGTTTGTCAGTTAGTGCGTTTTAATAATTTCAGAATAATGATATTGCAATTATTCATGACTAATTTAAATTTACCTTCATGTTTTGTCACTATAATCTGATTCCTTTTCAATTCTAATTATTGAGGGTGTTTCTCATGCAATTTATTGATTTAATCTGTATATTGTGTAATTTATTCTATAAAAAAAAATAAAAAAATTGATAGGCCTAGTCCTTTTTTTGAATGAGGGGTATCATAAACATGTAAATGTAAATTAATTTGGAACCACACTTTTATTATTTATTTTTATATTATTTGAAGAGTTTTTATTCAGTACAAAGACATGTAAAAAAATGTGTGCTGTTTTGTTTACATAATATATGTGTGTGTACTGAGTATATTTAATATGTATATATAAATACACAAACATACATCATATATTTTGAAAATATTAAGTATTTACATGTACATATTCATATAATTCATATTATATTTAAATATATAAACAGCATATTTTTCTGAAATATATACATGCATGCGTGTCTATTTATATATACATAAATATACACAGCACACACATATATATTATGTAAACTAAAACTTTTATTTTGGATGGGATTAATCGTTTGACAGCACTAAAAAAAAAGTCAAATATATTTATT
Organism: Barbus barbus; assembly: GCF_936440315.1. NCBI lineage: Eukaryota > Metazoa > Chordata > Actinopteri > Cypriniformes > Cyprinidae > Barbus > Barbus barbus. The sequence continues at coordinate 23,063,747 of NC_136740.1, read as the reverse complement.
AAAATATTTTTAATGAATGAAAATCATTCCAATATTATTCTTTAATAGTAATAACTAGTGCTGTCAAACAATTAATCGCATCCAAATAAAAGTTTTTGTTTACATAATATATGTATGTGTACATGCGTTTATTTATTATGTATATATAAATAAACACACATACAGTATATATTTAGAAAATATTTACATGTATATACATTTATATTATTATAATTTATATTATATATAAATATAACATTTTTCTTAAATATATACATGCATGTATTTGTATTTATATATACATAAATATACAACGTACACACTCATATATTATGTAAACAAAAACTTTTATTTTGGATGCGATTAAACGCAATTAATCGTTTGACAGCACTAGTAATAATAACTTCAATTTTTAACTTCACACTACCTTAAATGAAGCTAAATAAACATTCACTTCCTTTACTCACCACATTGGTGCATTGAGCCTGTAGAGTTTTTCAGAAGCGTCTATGACTTTCTTGTGCTCATTTGCCAAGATTCCAGCCCCCAGATAAAAACCCACATCCCAGTAGTCCTGCATTTTCTCTAGACTGCCTTTCCTGCCCAGCAGGCTACTGAGTGTGACACCTACACAATGCACAAAAAACACCATGACTCAATAAACCAAAACTCAATAAGAAAATCGGTTTAGTAAATTAATGAAGAGCGGGAGTAATGCATGTAGTGTGAAAGGAAGGCAACACCTGTTTAACCACCTCAAACTGTTACTTTCTCACATTCTCTATTCATATACTTTGTGTCATCCTGCATTCATGCTCAACGCCTGAAGCATCTGTATCATACAAGTAGGCCACTAAATATCAGTTTCTATACACTAGCCTACTATCCAGAAAAGACCACAAAACACTACTGCACAAGACCAAACCATGACCCATCTCACAGTTTAAAGTGCTCACAACCAGAGCAGTGAAGCTAAATGAGGGACACACAAACCAACCGATTTTCCGCAGTTCAATAGAGGTGTCGAATTCATGCCCAGCAGCTATCAGAAGCACAACATTATTGATTCCGGAGTGCAAAGATGGTTCAATCTCAAAAGCCTTTCCATACCTGCAGGACAACATAAAGATAGAAACACAAGACATCTTTACTGTAAATGGAATATTAGAGAAATTAGCACTACCACAAACACTTAAACATACACGATTGCATCTCTGCTTGAACCACAGTGATAAAATCTGCACATAAAAATGTTGCTAAAATTTTATTAAATTATTTTCTCTCATTTTTAGAAAATATAATAAATAAAGAAAATATCTAAACATGATTTAAACCTGACAAATTCACATCAGAAGCAAAACTGTATTAAATTGTATTTTTCTTAGGGCATATATTAGGGAATTAATTTATTTTTCGTACCCCACTGCACATTTTTATGCATTTTGTTTGTTTGTTTGTTTAAAGCATAAATTTACTAAATTTGCTCCAGCACCCCCAAGAAAAAGAAAAAGAAAATAAAAAAACATTTGACTCATTAAACATGCATAACTACTGCAATGCAATACAACGTGACGTGATTTGCAGTCGCATGTAATGTCAACAATTTATTTTTAAAATGGATCGGTTCCTTGTGCCAAGTAGGCCTGTCCCCAGCTAATGATTTTTCTAGTCAACTAGTCACACGTTTATATTAAATTGATTAGTATAATAACCTAATAAACCATCCTTTAATATAGGCATTTAGGCGTATTATAGCCTATTCCGTGCTCAAGCACACACATAAAGCTTGACGCAAAGCACCGGCTAAAGTAATGTTTATAAATGCATCGGGGAAAAAGAAGGCATTTTAATTATTTATTAATAAACTAGGACTTTCTCAGTCAGTGTCGGCTGCAAAGATGCACCTATACGGACTAAGATTTTTATTTTATTTTAATTGGTTTGTTTAATAGTAGACATTTCAAGCTTGCTGTAGATTTATTTCTTATGTCTGTGAGCTGGTCCATTGTTGTGATGTGCTCCATTCACGGAGACGGCATGTGATGGCAAAAATCACAACCAAAAATGACGGAGTATTTCAGGTTCTTTCCGCAGAAAAAAAAAAAAAGATTGCGCGGGCGCCCCCATGTCATACAGTAAGCACGATAATACTCCCACACTCCTCATAAACATTTGAAATGCACCTATATAGAGATTTTATTCTTCATATAAAAATAATAATAATAATAACAACCTGTTTTGATCATATTTACTATTAATTGCCCAGCTCCCCCTGTCACTGATCTAGCACCCCCTCAGCACCTCAAATTTCTCTGGTGCCGCCCCTGTTTGCATATTTGACTCACCAGTAAGAAGCTTGATCTCTGCTGTTTGTGTCTTTGAAGCCTGAACTCAGGAACATGTCCTTGTAGATGCGCCCGCACAGGCAATGCACATCTGAGGCCACGGTGACCCCCGATTCCACGATGGGTAAAATGAGCTTTAAAGCCTTGGCACGATCACCAGGGTGATTCCTCCTTTAAACACATTTCAAAATGTTTTGTAGGGAACAATATTAATATTTTCTCAAATAAATGTTTGTTTTTGTGTATTGCATTATTATTATTTTGTGTATACATTATCAAAAAAAAAAAAAAGTTTACCTGTTCAGTGCAAATATATACTGAAACTTGATGTTCTGATGTGATGTCAACATGCACATGGGCAAATTATTCAAGGTCTCCACCAGATTTATTATGGCGTTGTAGTCCTTGAATTACATTGGGAAAGAGAGTTCAATTTCAATGAATTATTCACACATTTGGCTGGCACCTCTAATATTTCACGGCCATTGTCAAATATTCTCGCTTATTCCTCTGTATGGACAAGGAATTGCATATAATCAAATTAAAAAGTACAGCATGAAAATCTTCAAGAACAGGAAGCAATTGCTTAATGTTTACTATATGATTTATTATATCAAGGATGGTGAGATCTCATTTCTAGATCTCATTAATAATTAAACAGATTCAGGTGTGCATCACAGGAACAATCAAAACATTCACACATAGATATTCTGGAACAAATATGTATTCAAAAATACTGCAAATGTATAATAAAAGAGCCTGTTTGTTTATATAATCTAATAACTACACAGTATGCTATCTGTGTAATCATTCATATTAGCTGTGTTTGTAACTGAAAGTTGAGTGTTGTAACTCTATATGTAACTCTAGTAACTCACTGGGATGTCCCGGTAGGATAGCAGGAGGCTCATAACAATGTCTGGACTCAGAAGCTCCACCGAGTCTAGGCGCTTCTGGATCCGGCCCAGCTCCTGACTCAGGGCCTGTCCGGTGAAGTGCTCTCGGGCCAGACGGATCTCTCTGCGGATTGCCTCGTGGAGGTATTCGCTATGAGGCAAGAGTATGCTAAAAGTTAATTCATACAGTTTGAAAGCAGCATCTAGCAACTGACTTCCAGGAAAAGAAAATGCACAAAATACATCACATTCCTACCTAGAATGAATGTGAACACTCTCCAGCAACTTGACCAGTCGATCCACCAGAGAGGTCAGCAGGGATTCAATTTTAAAGCTGGAATGGAGGAAATCTTTGATGCCCCTCATCAGTGTGGCATCACAGGCAAATAATTTACCTTGTGGTGACACCATATAGGGGATAAAAGTGTAGCTCCCACATTGCTCCTAGAATGAAGAATACAGAAGACCAAATGAACACATACTGTATGACATTGTACCGGGGCAGGTTGTCAAAAAGACGGTCACTTGGTAACTATAATGTTTAGAGTGATAAGTCCAATTACACAAATGTTTCTTTTATAAAGCAGTGTTTTTTGTATGCTAGTATCAAACATCATGTTAAATGCTTAAATTGCAATTTTATTTGTAAATTCTACTATCCAAATAGGGCCAGAAATAATAATATCATTATATTTTGTAATATATGTTGGTAAACATGTTCACAATAAAAACCAAAAACTATTTAATGAAGATTTTACTGAAAGGTCAAACTGTGTTTTCAGGAAAATTTTATTTTTTCCTTCTTATTTGAAGAATAAATCTACAAAATTAAGTGATGTTTGTTTGCGGTTATGTTATCAGAAAAATTAAAAATACATATTTTATGTACACACACACACACACACACACACACACACACACATATTTATATATTTAGCAGTCACATGCTTACAGTCACATAATTTTACACAAAAAGTTGCACCTTGTGTTGGCCAAAACGGTTCGATATTTATGTATGTGCCAATTTATGCTGTATTATTAATCATTTCATGTTTCATAATAGTAATACTGTTTAAATAGAAGATCCCATTATGACAACTTATCCCATATAGCATTACAACATAGCTGTCAAGAAGTAATTTTTTATTATTATTATTATTTTATTTTTTTGGTTGCTAAGGCTTTAAGGTTTGCGTCTATACAGAAACTGACATTCAAAAATATACTTACACTGAGAAATATTCAATGGAATAAAAAGTGTGGCAACTACCCCTGGTGCACTTTCGAAAACAACCTTGCACTTTCTGGATGTTTTTGTGTGCGTTGCGTCTCACCTTCACAACTTGAAGATCGTCTTCTCGTTTGTTACAGTACAGGATAACATTATTCGTCATACTGAAACTCTCCCTGACACCCAGGTGATAAAACAGAGACGGCTGGCAGATGGTGTTTTTCATCTCCACCACCACAACATCTAAACACAGAGTTAAAATAAAAACTGCTAACAAATGCACTTTGGAAATATTCCTGAAAATCCCATACAAGTACGTGCTGCAACTTGCCTGCGTTGTAGAAAGTGTCCAGAATTTCAGTGGTGCCCAAAGCAATGCGCTCATAAGAAATGCTCTTCAGCACCGCATGCGCGTCTGCGCAAGCTTCTTTAAGACATGTCAGTGAAAGATTCGCTTCAGTTTGAGGCGCAGACCCGTCGTCAACGGTGAAATACACCACGGATAAAGCCCTGGTCCGACTCCGCGGGGATATTACGCCTTTACTCCCGCCGCCGATTTCGAGAGCCAAAGGATCCTGCCATAAACTTCCAGCTGAAACTCGCACGGGATCCTTTCTCTTAGTCTCGCGCAGGCTCATGCGCCTACGTTCAGTCGTATACATGGTGCAGGTCGAAATTAGTGCCTAGCTAATTAAAAAAAAATCATCCCGTGACCGCGTCCTGGACATGCCTTCACTATGGCGTTAAAAGTATTCCTGTAGTTTTTTCCAGGTAAGACTCTGAGGAGGATCCTTTTAGACGCGCCCTCCTCCGGTTCCCCGCCTCCTCGTGTCGCGCTCCACAGCTGTGCGACCTCTGCCTGCAACACACTGCAAAAAAATAAAAATAAAAATAAATAAATAAAACTTCACCAAAGACTTTTTAGTCACTTTTTATATATAAAGAAATATCACTAGCCTATTAAAAGTATTAGTCTAAAAACATTTAAAAAAACTTTATTTTATTTTTCATGTCTCATATTTCAAAACAAAATGTTGTCTCCTTGGTAGACAAATACAGTTTTGGAAAAAAATAAAGAAACACAATTTTGGCAGAGGTGATGTATAAAAAAAATAAAAAAAAATAATTTTGTTTTAGAAATTATTTTTTGTTCCGCTTTTTAATTTTTTTAGATAATCATAGTTTTAAAGATGCAATAATTATTATAACTCATTTTCTTATTTTAATCTGGAAAAAGAAAAAAAGCTTAGTAAAATAACCTAAAATAAATATAAAATTAATGTTTTAATGTGGCTTTCAAAACAAAGGAAAATATATTAAAAAAACACGTTCTCCTTTCACACAAAATAGTGATTAAAAATATCTGTTCTTTTTTTATCTCATAACTATGGAGGACTAAACTATGGAGGACTAAACCTGCAAAAACAATAAATAAATAAATACGCAAATAAATAAATAAATACATAAATAAATCCACAAAATAATACATAAATAGATAAATAAATAAATAAATGTGCAAATAAATACATAAATAAATATATAAATCCACATATTCCCGTATAAATAAATATATAAATAATTAAATGTGCGAGAAAATAAATAATTAAATAAATTAAACGAATGTTGGGGGAAATAAGTTTTTTTTCCCCCTCCATCAAATGTTTATTCATTTTTGAATGTAGTTCCGTATTTATTTTTCCTCAGCTCAACATGCTAATGAGAGGGTGTCTATCAAGCATCAGAGAAGGCGGTCTTTATGCCACCATTGGTTGATTGTTATAAAAGTTCTGCATTCGATTGTTTGCCTGCGCAATGCCCGTTAACGTAAAGGCAACTGACAAGCATCGATTCAGCATTCATTGTGTTTTAGAGAGATGGTTGATGTCATCATGCTAAAACAGTTGCCAGAGACTTGCGAAGGCTAGCTGACACTGTTCAAATATGCTATCTGCTGATTATATTCTCTTCAGAGTAGATTCCTCTATACACTCTTTAGGTCAGTTAGCAGCTACATTTGATGTGGCTGTAGATCCTTTTGTCCTAATAGCAGTCAACATATAAGCGTAATGAAAAATGAGTACAAAATATAAACACGGTGTTTTTTATGCAAAATGACCAGAAATACATGATATACACTTCACTGTACTTTATTTATTTATTGCAGCATTAGATAACGTTTTAATAATTTTATTTTATGTTATATTTAGTATGCAATTCATTGGTCAGGATTTCTGCATGATTATTTTTTAGCTATTGTTAACCTGTTCAGATAAATAAAAGAAACGAAACAACTCGTTTAGTGTTTATTCCAGTGAACAAACTTGCACTACAGAATAGATAACTAGTTGTTGCCTTCTTGGCCCATTTGATAGCATCGTCGCGTGCAGCCCCTCCCCTCTACTGACACACGCGCACAAGACTACACGCGCACTAAAAACATGGCGGATAAACACTAACCCTCACACTTGAGAAATCACACAAAAACCTTCCTCCGCAAGGTAAACAGTCCCCTTCCTACCGTCCGTAATAATTGCCTAGCAATTATTGCATCACTTTATAACTTTAGTTTTGTTAAATGTAGAGGAAAAAACATAAAAAGTGACTCAGGGAGTTGCTAGAGATTAGCCTTTAGCTAATGCTTGTTGTATAAGCATTGGAGGTGAAGTGTTGCCTTATAAATAGCAGAAACCCAAATAAGTATAAGTTTCTTATGATCAAGGTCAGTATAGAGTAAAGAAATATGAAGTTGCGAAATACTATACGAAGCATGGCAGTATATTTGATGTGGATTTGAGAGAGTGTGGTGATTTTTGTGCTGTGTCCTTAAAAGTTTATTGATTTATATCGATAAATGCACATAAATCGTCCCTGGAGAGTTTGACATGATTTTAAATGTACAAAATAATAAATAATACGCTTTTGTTAGAGTTGTCGAGTCGGAAGACTGTACCGTCCCAGTGACATGAGGCTGTAGTGGTGTTTGGCTTGTGAATGTGAATGAATCTTTTAAGTGAATCGACTCGTAGTACCTGACTCATATTCAAGCGCGTAGCTGCTTTCCTGCCGCTCGAATGGATCTTTTGTTAATGAACTGATTCAAATGATTCGAATCACTGAGATGAATCAAATCCCCGCCACTACTGCGCTGTCATTTATGGAGAGGGAGGGACTGTGTGTTTGGCGCTCAAAGGCGCTCTGCTTTTGAACAGAGAACTGGAAAACTGGGAGACAGGGAGCCATCTTTTGAGGTATCTGTACACATACAGTTAGTTGTATTCATTAATTATGCATAAACGAGGGCTGTATGAAAACAGAAACGATCACATGCACGCGAGAAGAATAACTTGTTCAGATTTTATTAACTGCTGGAAAACGGTGCGGGATGTTTGCGTTGGTGTTATTGTTTTCTTACAATTATTTTGTTATGTTCTTCAGTTAAATATGATGGGTTCCGACTGTCTCTTGTTGTTTGCCACTTCACATTGACCTTTTGAGTCATTGCTGCTTGTTAAGCGGCTGACCCAACGACCCCTGAGTCATTCTAGGCAGGAAAATGGTGAAGTATTCAATTTGTGCAAGAAGAATTAACGTTACCTTTTCTTATCGATGTCCATGTTATTGTCCTTTGGGGAATACAGCTGGCAGGGGTTCGTGGTTAACGGTTCAGCATGTAAAGAATGAGAGACCCGTGACAGCTGAGCAGGACAACCACCTAAAACAGACACTGATGGAAGAAACGGCTTTAAAATCTCAGTTTTGTGTTTGACTTTTGCAGAGAGGTTGGAATAAGCTGGATCATGAAGAAACCTGTACCACAGAAAGGTGAGTCTTATTTGATTATTACATAGAAATTAATTTACTTTTTACTAGAAGTTTTTCTTTTTTTCAGACAGATGTAAATAATAAATCTGTCACATTGTTACTATGATTACTTGAGATATTCTCTGACACATTAATATAATTTATAAATCTGCAATTGATATTAAATCTATTAATCTATAATTAATCGTTCTAATTAAAAAATATTGTTTTGTGGTTTTTGACACATGTATTATAAAAAATATGGTTGTTACACCAACATTTTAGATACCAGTGAAATTGCTCTATGCGAATTTTGATACCCAGAAAAATATGCTAGCCTAAGTAATATAAAGTACACATATTTTTAAAAACAATTAAACAGAAAAATAAGCAAATGACAAGCAATAGCAATAAATACAATAGAACAAATATCTTATTTATTTTATATAAAATATAAGCAGTGCTTTTTAAGTTTTTCAGATGACACAGATGTCACTGTATAAGTTAAATGACAAAATATATTTAGTCAAGAGTAGTGAGGGTTTTATTTTTTTGTTATTGACATTAACATCAAGCATACAGACAGTAGTAGGTATATTACGCTAACTTAATGCACTGATCTAATACATTGATATAAAATCACATCTGATTTTCTTCTGACAGTTTATGTTCACTTTAGGCATAACCAGCTGTTTAGGAGGATATTCAACAATTGTGTTATAATTTTGATAATGAAGGTTTTAACTGTTATTAGGGGATGTATTCTGACTTATGATTCAGGTTTAATAATGAATGTAGTAATATTGAAGTCTGCTCCTCTCCCAGCAGCTATTGAGTGGAAAGATGGCAAACGAATCAAGCACGCTCGCAGTGGTCGCCCTTCTCGTGTCCCATCACAGTACCAAGGTATCAAGCTCACTACACTTAAATAGTTACTTTGAGTCTGATACCTTAACGGGGATACCTTTAGCATTGTAGTAATGTACATCTGTAAGTAGTTAGGGAAGAATTAGTTATCTCTTAAATGTTTCAGTAGTCATTTTTGGTAACTACTCAGGTCTAGATTATATCTCATTTGTTAACCATCATTTTATTACACAGGTTTGCTAATTTGAGATGAAGACAGAATCCTAAGAGTCATTTGATGCTGACATTTTTACCTTTTTTTAAGGGCATTTCAGTTGGGAGAAGTACCTAAAAGAGACAGGAGCAGCCGCTGCTCCTTCTCACTGCTTCAGACAGGTGAGTCTTTTCACCCACACATGCAAATGTGGAACACGTTATTATTATGAACCGTTTATAAATGCCATAACTAATGGCAAATTCTTATTCTCAGAGCACAACCCCTCCGGTTAATGAGTTTAAGGCTGGCATGAAGTTGGAAGCTCAGGATCCCAGAAACACTACATCTACCTGCATCGCTACTGTGGTGGGCCTGACGGGCTCCCGCCTCCGCCTGCGGCTGGACGGTAGCGACAACAAGAATGATTTCTGGCGCCTGGTGGACTCCTCAGAAATCCAGCCCATTGGGAATTGCGAGAAGAACGGAGGCATGCTGCAGCCGCCACTTGGTGAGAAAGACAACACATTACTCAACTTTGTTGTAATTTAGACCATTAGTTTGTCTTGATATGATATGATCTCCTAAATTTAGCTATAGTATATTACTTTGCATATTTTCAATGATACAAACAATTTTTTAGTTAAATCACTGTCTCATCTTTCAACACAGGTAATTAGCAACATCTTTGCTATTGTAAAAATGTGCTTTGATAAAATTAAAGTGACAATTGATTGTGAATGTTCTGTGTTCTTCTCTAGGGTTTCGTTTGAACGCATCATCATGGCCCATGTTCTTATTAAAAACACTCAACGGAGCAGAAATGGCTCCAGCCCGAATCTTTCACAAGGTATCTAACACAAACAAGCACAAACAATAATTAAAGGTCGAATTCAATGTAATTGGCATGTTCTGGACATTTGACGCTAAAATAAGCAAAGTGTATAAGTTTGCCTTTCCTCTTTACTTTTTGCCTCATATGTTTCACTTACTTTTGCCTTCATCTCTTTGGACCTACAGCAAGAACCACCTGCCCCAGAGCAAAACTGTTTTCAGGTGGGGATGAAGCTGGAGGCAGTGGACAGGAAGAATCCTCACTTCATCTGTCCTGCCACAGTGGGCGCGCTGCGGGGCGTGGATGTTCAGATCACCTTCGATGGCTGGCGGGGCGCTTTTGATTACTACTGCCGCTACGATTCCAGAGACATCTTCCCAGTCGGCTGGTGCGCGCTCACAGGAGACAACCTGCAGCCGCCAGGCACTAAAGGTGTGGATTACTCAGTATGAATTCAGATTTTCTCATTCTGACAAGTTTACATTGGCATTCATGCACAGGGAATGATGGAGGTGAGATGTACAAGAATGGAAGACATGAAATAAAGAGGCCAGTGCTAATACACTACTGTTCAAATGTTTGGGGTCAGTAAGTTCATGAAAGATCAGAATCACATAAAAATACAGCACAACTGTTTTCAACATTGATAATAATAAATAATAATTTTGAGCAGTAAATAAGCATCATATAATGATTTCTAAAGGATCATGTGACACTGAGGATCAAAGACTTGAGTAATGCTGGTGAAAATTCAGCTTTGCCATCACAGGAATAAATTAAATTTAGGTTTAATAGAAAACAGTTTTTTTGTTAATATTTCATAAAGTTACTGTATGATCAAACAAATGCAGCTTGTGGGAAATTAAAAAATAAAATAAAAATCTTACCCCAAATTTTGAGTTAGAGAGTTGTACCAATTGTAAATGAGAGGTGTGTTATTAAGTTGACTCGGGAACATAATGGAAAAGCACTTTATGCAATTTAAATTTATGTACATGTATGTTCATGGTGGATCTTTTTATACCAGAGCAACTGAGTATCTATCAAAACTTACATTAGCCAGGTATCTTTAATTAATTGGGATATAGAAGATGTTACTTTAACAATGCAAATGTGACACCACAGAAATAGAGAATGAATAAACAAAACAATGAAGAGACAAAAAATAGCCTAGGCAGAGAAATGTAAAATATAGAGGTAATAACACAAATAAAAAGGGATAATTCAGCTAAAGAAGTTTAGAATGACATGAAGGTGAGTAAATGATGTCTTTTTGTTTTTGGGTGAACTATTCCTTTAAGCAATAAAGGCATTTTATCAGAGAGAACATTGGAGTTTTGGTTTACAAGGAGTTGGAATCCACCCAGCTGGCACTGCTGCAAACCCTGTGCCCAATAGCAGGCCTCGCATTAAAGAGCCGGTGTGACTGTTTGAGTGGGATGAGAAAAGAGGGTTAAAGAGACAACGCAAGGCCAGCGCATTTGGCAGAGGAAGGCGAGCCTTGTCAGGCCCTTTAAACACACACTAAACTTCACAGCTAGTCGGGGTAAGCGAGTTGTTATGGTGTTTTATTTGTGAGTCTTTGTTTGAAGGAAACTGGGAAAATGTGTGAACGTATCAGTCTGGGAAAGAGCCAAAGCAAACTCCACTGTACTTTCAGGGTTAACAGTACTAGAAAGACAGTCGTTGTGTCATTATCCGGAGACTTTAAGACTTTAGAGTGCAGATCGAAACTAAGGGGCAGGAAGGAAGTGAATTGACTGAGAGAGTAAGATGCCACAAATTGACATGCACTGCAAGATCAAGAGCAGACCCTCGTTCAGTGAGATCGAACAGTCTTCATTTCTCTGAGTTGGATGAGTACAAACTGCAATCCTGGCCTCACTAACAGGTCCGTAAAGCTCTGAAGTGTTTGTTTGTGTTTGCTGTTTTTTTATTTAAATTGATCATTTGATTCTTCTGGTCTTTTTGGCTCAATCTAGGTTTTTTTTTTTGTTATAAATGTTCAATGCATTCAAATGTTCAAAGTTTACAAATTTTCATTCTTTCTAGCTCTTTTTGTTCTTAAAAATCTCAGTTTAATTCACATTTGTGGATCTCTTTCTCTCGCTGTCTTTCATACTCTCTCTTCTCTTCCTCTTTTCTTGTGCTCTCTTTCTCGCATTTTCTTTTCATCTTTGTAGCACTTCAGAGGCCACTAGCACCAAAAATGTGTAACACAACTAATTTCTTTGTTGAGATGGCTCAAAGAAAAATGGGTCAGCTCTGCACACAAAGCCTGCCTTTCTGGTCTTCTGCTTCTATGTTTGTCGCTGCATGTTGTGGTATTTTGCCCTATGTAAGCTATATTTTCTTTCCCTTTTTTTTTTAAGTTATTTATTTATTTATTTTTTGCAGTCGGGTTACCAAAGGCACTAGGTGCACTTAGTGCCCTACCAGAGGGTGGCATAGAGGGAACAGGCATGCCACCTACACCAGGCAGACCCCCACCCCAGAAGAAACGTAAGCCTGGCCGCAAGAAAACCAAACTGTCTGGGCCCTGGAGTCAGAAAGGAACACTTGGCTCCCAGACAAGTCAGCCTGGAAAGGAACTGGAATCTATTAAAATCCCGAAGAAACGAGGCCCCAAACCAGGGAGCAAGGTATAACTGTATTTACGTAGAGTCATCACAATCAATAGCATGGGAGTCATTAGGTTCTTAATTTTACTGTGAAATTTATAAATAAAATATACCGACCTGAGGAACATACTATTCTATACATTGTATATGATCAGCTCAATCATTAAAATTCTTTTAAAAAATGAAGGCTGACAATCCCCAGAATTGCTCAGAAATCATTTTCTGGCTAGGTTACATCAGGGATGTCCTATTGCGCCCTTTCTTAGGGATTTGATACCTGGGTTTCCGTCATGCAAAGTTCAAACAAAACACGTTTTTGCATTCTACTGCTTTTCCATTGTAAACATGCACTACACGGATGCTTTTAACCGTTGCGCTCACATCTCACAGTTGACATGCGTTCTAAAAACCCAGCATTGAAGATTTAAGAAAAAAAGGATTTCATTAGACGTAGACTTTTTTTTCATTCCACTACTCTTAATCTCACATTTTTAAATGCAAAAACAAAGGGTGGGCGATGTAGACATGATTGACCAGTAGAATTTAAACATTGTTGTTTAAAAACAAGGAATTTTAAACTGATGAAACGCAATCAGCAGTGAAAGAGAACTCATTTTGCATTATGCGAGCACACGTGAAGACACGTGGCAGTATTGAACGAAGTTATTTTTGCAGCTTTATATGACTTGAACGGTTAAAAACACACTAAATATGCTTTGCGGGAATGATATATAGAAGTAATGTTGACAGTAACCTATCCATTAGTTTTTATCTGTTTTTCGGGCTCAACAGTAAGGTCATTTTTTTTATTAGTGCTGTCAGTTTAACGGTGTTAAAAATATTTAATGCAGGGGCGGAGCTAAAGTTGGCCACCCCACTCACAGCTGCTGCTTCTGTCTCTTTTTTTTTTTCTCGACAAGAATTGCGTTTATTTAAACGCAGAACATCTTTACAACCACATCAAACAGGAGACTTTTCAGAAGCGCACTCAACTTCGTCTCAGCGACAGGTGCTAGTCAAACGAGCGTGGAAGCGGTACAGGTGACGAGGGAGCTTCAGCAGAACATCAGTGAACTGCGGTCAGATGAGATGTTGTCAGGCCATATGTCAGTAAAAACAAATTTTCCTGTCCTGTCAGCCATTATACTGTGCTCATAGCACATGCTCTTCACTTGCATGCACAAATACAGCGGCGTGCGCTGCAGCCTGTACCATTTCATATTAAAGCGCGAATTAACCTACAAGCATGCGTGTCAGATCCGCATCATGTTTAGCAGCGGCGGCTCTTAAAGTAACAGCAGCCAAATAACCTAATAACCCAGCCACTGTCATGTCTGTTAATCAAAGAACAAAGAGGAAATCAATAACTTTTGTAGCTCTAATGATTCATCTATGTTTAATTTAGAATTTAGTGTTTGATAACTTTATTCTATTTCTGTATATTTCCTTCTTGCTGAAGGGCACAGGTAAATAAGACATTTATTATAATGGGTATATGTGAAGATTTTTTTAAGTTCACTTACAGTCATGGCCAAAAATATCGGCACCCTTGGTAAATATGATCAAAGAACGCTGTGAAAATTAATCTGCATTGTTAATCCTTTTGATCTTTTATTTTACAAATTCACAAAAATCTAACCTTTCATTGGCTAATAAGAATTTAAAATGGGAGGGAAATATCATTATGAAATACATGTTTTTCTCTAATACATATTGGCCACAGTTAACGGCACCCTTTTATTCAATACTTTTTGAAACCTCCATTTGCCAGTTTAACAGCTCTAAATTTTCTCCTATAATGCCTGATGAGTTTAAAGAACACCTGACAAGAGATCAGAGACCATTCCTTCATCCAGAATCACCCCACTCATTTTCTACAGGGTTCAGGTCAGAGGACTAGAATGGCCATAGCATAAGCTTGGTTTTATGCTCAGTGACCCATTTTTGTGTTGTTTTTGAGGTTTGTGTTTGGATTATTGTCCGGTTGGAAGAGCCAAACATGGCCTATTATAAGATTTCTAACAAGAGTCAGTCACTTATTGATTTTTTTTATCTGTTGGTATTTGATTTGATTGTCTAAACAAGATGTCCAGGACCTCCAGCAGAAATATAGGCCCACAAAATAAAAAAATACAGCAGTATATTTCATTGTACACATGGGGTACTTTTTATCCTTGTGTGCACCAAACCCATCTTGAGTGTTTGCTGCTAAAAAGCTCATTTTTTAGTTTCATCTGACCATAGAAGCCAGTCCCATTTGAAGTTCCAGTCGTGTCTGATAACTGAATATGCCGGAGTTTGTTTTTGGATGAACTAGGAGAATTTTTCTTGAAACCCTCCTGGACAACATGTGGTGATGTAGGGGCTGTTTTGACAATTTTCTTTAAGGTTTTCTGACCCCGAGACTCAACTATTTTCTGCAATTCTCCAGCTGTGGTCCTTGGAGACTCTTTAGCTACTCAAACTCTCCTTCTCACCGTGCATTAGGACGATATAGACACACGTCCTCTTCCAGACAGTTTCGTAACATTTTATGTTGATTGGAAATTCTTAATTATTGCCCTGATGGTGGAAATGGGAATTTTTTACTGCTCTAGCTCTTTTCTTAAAGCCACTTCACTAATTTGTGAAGCTCAATTATCTTTTGCTGCACATCAGAAATATATTCTTTGGTTTTTCTCATTGTGATGGATGATTAAGGGAATTTGGGCTTTGTTTTCCCTCCTATTTATATTTCTGTGCAGCAGGAAGCCATAATCACCCTGGAGTGCTTAAAATTGTGAATATGAATGGGAATATACTTCAGAGATATTTTACTCATAAGAATTTCTAAGGGTGCCAATAATTGTGTCCAACGTCTATTTGAGAAAACCCTTTATTTCATAATGAGATTTCCCCCCAATTTAAATTATTATTATCCAATGAAAGGTTAGATTTTTGTGATTGTTTTTTTTTTTTTTTTTTTTTTTTTTTAAATAAATGATTAACAATGCAGATTAATTTTAACAGCCTTTTTTGATCATATTTACCAAGGGTGCCGATATTTTTGGCCATGACTGTAAATTAGAAGTTATTTTTTAAAGTCTAAAAAATGTTAAAACTAATAGCTCTTAATTATAATGTAATGTTGAATAGCCATAGTCAATGGTTAAATATTAAAATATAAATTATAAAAAAACAACAAAAAAAAGTAGTGTTCGCCTTCCGTCATAAAAAAAAAAGATGCCATTAAACAAATATTAAATATATACTGTCTTTATGTGGTTTCTACATTAATTTGAAGATTGAATGTGAAATTATTGCAATTTAAAAGTATTTAAAAACTTTAATGTTAGGTGGGTTTAATTGCAATTAATATCAGAAAAAATGTGCGATTAATTAGTTAATTGCTTAAATCGATTGACAGCACTATTTTTAATGTATGGTATTGCTACCAAAATACTTTAAATGGTAGTTTGAATGTGTTTTGTATATTTATGTTGTCTTCTAGCTAAGCTGGGCCAAGAGGACAGCGTGGCTTGAAGGAACAATCGGAGGTCCTGGTAGACCTATCAGCAAACCCAGAGGCAAACTGCCAGCCAACTGGCCCCCGAAAGTGCAGCAGAACCCAACAGATCCCATTAAGATCCCAAAAAAGAGAGGCCCCAAACCCGGCAGCAAGGTGCAACTCTTTAGGCGAAATCAAAGTGATAATTATAAGACAGCATCATTATTTATATAGATTCCTCCTGACCATGATTATTTGTATATAGAGAAAACCCCGATTGGGACCCAACCCTATGCCCACCTCCCCAAGCAGTAGCACTCCAGAACCAGACACCAGCTCAGTTCCGCTGGACAACGCCACCATTCCCAGCGCTGCCTTACAGGCCCCTACAGGTACTGCAAGTGTCTCAGATCTTTTTCTAAATAAATGAATATTTCATTCCTTATGCATCGCCTTTGCTTACAACATCCCTGCAATTATTTTTGTGTCAGTATGTGTGTACCTGAATAAGTACGGGAAAGTGGGTCCCCATCTGGATGCACGGCGTATCCAGTCACTGCCAGATCACTTTGGGCCAGGCCGAGCTTCTTCTGTGCTGCAGCAGTGTGTTCAAGCCTGTGTTGATTGTGCACATAACCAGAGCTCAGTCTTTTCCTGCCTCAAACCAGGCCATGGAGAAGAGCTCATATCAGGTCAGAATGCACAGAACCACAAAGCTAATAGAAATGAACTAGGAGACTCAAAATTTTCCTGCAATTACAAATAGATTTTGATATGCTGATTTGCTGTGTTTTATAGATTTGCACAGCTTGTCCAACAATTTTGTGATTTCATTATTAATTAATGAATAATTATTACAAAATGAAACTTCTCTATTGTAGTATTTCACTGTAGAAAATGTGCTATTTAAGATAAAATAATTATTTTACAGTACTAATATTTATGGGAACAGTGACGTGATTCACTCTGAAACACACAGCACTTATATTTATTTAATTCAGTTGCAGGCTTTATAATTTGATAATCGCACTAAGCCATATTGCAAATTGTCTTATAAATTCAGTTTAATTTCAATTAATCTTGCAGCCCTTAGTTTAACGATTATAGATTAACAGTGACCACTGAACTTTGCCCATTTGACTTTTACAGCCTATTTTGAGCAGCAGCACCACACTCTTACACTGCCGGCAGTGAACAGTGTGACGTATGTGCTGCGCTTCCTGGAGAAACTCTGTCATAACCTGCACTGCGACCCATTGTTCGGTAGTCAGCCCGTCCTTGTGGGAGGACTTCACTATGACAGCCGGACTTACACGGGTCAGCGCTCATGTGTGCAAATACATCTGCTGTGGCTCATTACTAGGGATGGGTACCGAAACTCGGTATTAAATCGGTCTCGGGGCTAAATTATGAAAGACCGGAGTATCGATAAGCTCTGACGTTATCGGTACTTCTGTCGGTATTGGAGAAATTAAGAAAACACACATACATTTATTGGTCTCTCTCTCTCTCTCTCTCTCTCTCTATATATATGTCGCCAGCTGTTTTTATGTGCAATAATATTCAAACATTTGTCTATGATGCATTTTTGTTATGCCCAATTCAGAAGCCTGATCGCGCTCACGCGGAGCTTCAGCACACGCAACATGAAAGTCCTGTTTAATTATGATAGAAGAGAGAACCAACTATTCAAACATCTGCTCACACTTTAGGCCTGTGGCTGTTATATTAAGCTAAGTATTTTTTTTTTTCGATTTTGGCTTCCAAGGATTATAGCCGCATTTCTTCTAGCACAACTCCCTTCCCTTCATAGCGGCGCGGATTCGTTCCTCCGAATCAAAACTTAACATCTGAATCAGCTCAATCAGTGATTGTTATAAAATGCCGTCTTTACTGTTGCTACATTGCAGGACATATTTGATAGTAAAACGTTGAAAGTACAATCTGCGGTTCCCCAGGCTGAAATGTGTGTGCGCGCGTGTGCCTGCGCGGCGGCGTGCTCCAAAACGGACAAGCACACTTTGAGCTTCGGGCGCGTCGAAATAACACACAAAAATATGCCAAAAAATACACACACAATGTGTCAAAATGGCCGGTTATGAGAGTCTTCACTTTTATGTTTTAAGTGGACGAGAACAGTTGCGTGTCATCCGATGCGTGTCAGTATATTGTCTTAAAGTGTCAGACTGGAGCTTGAGCCATCAATGTTAATCAAAGAACAAAATGCAAAGAGAAAATCACCCACAGCTCTTAATCTGAACAACGTTATAGCTTTAAT
This sequence comes from Barbus barbus, assembly GCF_936440315.1. Taxonomy (NCBI): domain Eukaryota; kingdom Metazoa; phylum Chordata; class Actinopteri; order Cypriniformes; family Cyprinidae; genus Barbus; species Barbus barbus. The sequence goes on along the minus strand of NC_136740.1, from coordinate 23,045,214 downwards.
AAACATACATCTATCAGTACATACAGTGAAAACTATGCAGTGCTCATTTACATTTGATTACTTTTGTAACTATTACTTACCTGAACATTAATATTAGTAGACCTTCATGGAAAAATGGAAGCACTGTTTATTTCATTTCGTTTGTGTGTTTGTTTTATTGTATTTGTCAGTTTGTTTTACTTTGTTTCTTTGTTCATGTTGTTACTGTATCTTATTTTATGTATATAAAACACTAAAAATACCTGCACACTGGTGCATTTACAAATTGATGAAGTGCAGGCATTTTTAGTGTTTTATATACATAAGATAAGATACTGTAAGAATATGAACAAAGAAACAAAGTAAAACAAAAAGTACCGATAAGAATACCGTTAAAGTACCGGATCGATAAGCAGTATCGATAAGAGTAGTAATACCGTTAAAACCTTAACGATACCCATCCCTACTCATTACTATATTTTCTTTGATCTTATCGTTGTATACCATTGCATTCTTTGATCTTACTATTGTATAGAAATTAAAAGAGAGCCTCGTGTGTGTTGTAGAAAGGAGAAACTTTGTAGAAAGTCTGAATTCTGGACCCGGTCGGGGCACTAAGAGATTCCTCCAACATGACGCCTTCAACAGCAACTCTGTACTGCACAAAATATCTAAAAACCACCGTCTCTCCTCAGAAGGTATTTCACACTGTTCCACTGCTAAAACAGCATTTAATTAGTGAACTCCTCTCTCTATTGGCGCTCTTTGTAAGTGTTTTTGTATCATTGTGTTTGATCAGAGCCCTTCCTGATGGAGAATGGGGTAGGCAGCTCGGAGGTGCTGGAGAAAACACACTTGTCACCTGGACATGGCTTGGCAATGCGTTCCCTTTCTCAAACTAGCAGCTCACCGGGGAAACTACATCGTCTGGGCTCAACAGGTACGCAAACTAGCCCATCGTTGAAGATCAGTTGTCATATCCACAAAACCACATTGAAAATCATGATTTCAAATCTAATTTAAACCTGAAAATTTGTAGAAATATTTCTAGGAAATATTTCTCAAACTAGCCTCAGTCATTTCTAGGAAATATTTCTCAAACTAGCCTCAGTCATTTCTAGGAAATATTTCTCAGGGGTGCAGGCAACTGTCCATTTTTCGGACGGAATGCATCGGACGGAATGCATACCCTTTGCAAAAATGCTCCTCAGTCTTGACCTTAACATTTGTCTCACATATCAGTAAGCCATTACTCTGACATTAAGTCGATTTGAGAACTGTTCAACCTACAATTAAAGCACACCATTTAATGTACATATTAGTATCACTCAGCTCAAGTCAGGCAGCGCTGTCATAGCTAGGTGTCAGCCTGTAACAGCCTGTTTCTAGACGGAGAAACACCTCACGTTTAGCCCGTCAGCTGCTTCAAACATTTGCGTGCTGAAATGAAGATTTACAGTGGTTTATTTCCCCTGACTAAGTTTAACCATATAAAGGTGTTTATCCTTGAATGGTGCACTGCAAAAAATGCTTTCCTACTTAGAGTTTTTGTCTTGTTTCTAGTCCAAATATATAAATAAAATCTTAAATCAAGAAGCATTTTCTAGACAATTCAAAATTGTCTTGTTTTCAGATAAAAAAAAATTCTGGGGAGTTTAGTTGGTCACCTTTTTCACTCCTGACGAGTTTGCACCCCTGGTTACTAATCAAAGCAGATTTGTGACATTGACTCCTTTGTACAAAAGGTCAGATGTCCTGGATGTTTTATACAGGCTTGTGGAGTTCATGAACTGCTTGTTAAAGCAAAAGCAATTCAGTCATTTTTCAATTTCAGTCAAAATTGTGATGCTTTTAATATCATTTGTAATGAAAAAATTTGTAATAATAGATGTCAAATGGAAAATGTTTCATTTGCGTTGTAGACTTTTCGACCCCACTGTAAATCTCACTATAAATCATGAACGCATTAAATGAACAACTTACAAAACTCACAAACTTTTTTTACTGATATGTCTTGATTGCCGCCCAGGTTCAGAGCGTTTCCTGAGCTCGAGGGAAAGCCTGCGACCCAGTGGACAAGACCCCAACCTGTGGACGGTGGAGGATGTTATGCAGTTCATCAGAGACATTGACCCTCAGCTCGGACCCCACGCAGACCTCTTCCGCAAACATGTAAGTGAGGAATACATGGTCCATTAAAACTTGGACTTTTAAATTTTCATTAAAGTTTGACCAAATTTAAAGCCATAAAAAGTAATGGGATGGAAAAACAACAATTGGTATACAGCCAACTTAAAAAGGCGATAATTTAAGTTAATTAATATGAGCACTGCATGTTCAAAGTCAAATGCAATGCTTTCTGCTGGATTGTGTTTCCAGAAACTTTTGCAGTAAATAAATACAATGTATTTATGCCAAGCAATTACTTATGAGATAATGCTAATGAATTATCAGTGTATTTCATACACTACATGTGGCATGTTTATATTCAAGTCCAACATCATGCATACATAGTTTTTCTGGTTATTATTGGTATTTTGTTTTCATGAAAAAACTATTTTGACATCTTGAAGGATTCAGATGGAAAGGCAAAGAACATTAACACATTCATTATATAGATTGTGATCGTATCCGCATTATAATCTGTTTATTGCCTTTCTTTAAACACATTATTGTATGAGTGAAATCCATTATAACTTGACCTCTAATAATATTGATTAAAACATGTCTAGTATTTTATTGTTTTGCTGATAAGCAGTATTAAGTCCTAGTTGAATGTGTGCCCCAGTCAGTTTAGCTAAGTAAATGAATCAGAAATACACAGTGGTGTATAAAGTACCTGAAAGCCATACTTAAGTAAAAGTACAGATATCTTACCAGAAAATGACTTTGGTAGAAGTTGAAGTCACCGTTTAGAATATTACTTGAGTAAAAGTCTTAAAGTATGTGATATTTATTGCACTTAAGTACGAAAAATATTTTTTTAATCTTAAATGTACTTAAGTACAAGTAAATGCAAAATGGAAAAGAAGCAAATAAATATATACAAAAAATGTTCATACACAGCTTGAGTAGCAAGATTGTGTTAAGTTTTAACTCTTTCTTCCATTTTGTATTCTTGGGTAAGAATAAGAAGCACTTCATTCGGTACTTAGTGTCTTTCATTCCAACATAAGAAAACATTTCTGGAATCTGCCTCTGAAATAGCATTTAGATGTGTTTATACAGTTTAATGTATCTCAGAGGGGATATGGATGCATTTAAACTGCAGTTATAGATGCATAAATAGGCCTAATGTTTTGTTTTTAACATAAAACGTTGAATACTGATATTTGAATTAATGGAAAGCCTGAAAAAAAATTCTGAAAAAAACATTTGACTGTTAATGAGTGAATCACTGAATCATTTTTATCAACCGATTCATTCAAAAAGCTGATTCATTCAATGAGTAAACACCGTCCATTATTTAGAGATGCAAAACAGTGTTGTGATCTTTGTTTGGAACTTTTTTCGTTGGCGAAATTGAGCAAAAACAAGCAGTATTATGTCTAAAATGTAAGTCACTTATTGCATTACTGAACTTGTATAAAATGATTATTAAATGTGTTATCATGCTGATATCTGCATTAAAACGGTACTCTTTGTGTGATATAGATTGTTAACTATATTAAATGATATAAATATAAAAAGCATACAGAAGCATTTTTTCCGTCTACAATTAAGAATGCCTGGAATTTTGAGTTTTAATACACTAGTAAATCAACGTGCTGCACTCTGTGTGTGATTTGGTGATATAGCCTACTTGATAATGTCAGATCGCACCTCATTACAACAACACTTACCATATTATCGCAGAAGATATACTGTATATCGCGCACACCAGACTCGACTTGAGTGGAAAATGAATCATCCATGTGCACGCACTTGTTTGCACATGAGCAAAGGTGTTTTTAGGCTTAACTTGCAAGCGCCAGACCACTGATTCATCAATCCTATTTTCCAGCAGTCTGTGTTCTGACTTCTGACTATGCTTCGGGGAAATGTATCGTAGTAAAAGTATACATTTTAATTATGTAAAAGTAGGCTGAAATATAAAAAAGTAAAGTACAGATACTCCCAAAAAATACTGAAGTACTGTAATGTAGTATTATTACTTTGTTACATTACACCACTGGAAATACATAATTTATTCTGAGTTTAGTTTTTTTGTTTTGGTTTGGGGGGGGTGTTCTGTAGGAACATAGGGTATTAATTTAATTTGTGCAAGTCTAAACAGAGAGAGAGATTGAATTATTGTGAAACTGAATTATTTTATTATTATTATTATTGTCTCTTTAGTGTTTTCACAAGCCCTTCACACTGGAGGATGCCCTAAAAAGACAGCTGAAGACTTGAGCTTGAAGCACACTGCAATTTTTTTTATAGTTATTTTACCATCCAAGCCTTTTCAGGGATCGTAAAAGATTTAATCTGTTGAATGAACGCAGTCTTGTTTTGTTTGACATGGCATGCTTACGTGATAGTAAAGCATCGATGATCGATTTCATTCATTTAAAGATGAATCTTAGCCTCTGACAAAGTTCCAGCAGTCATGAGAAAACATTTTGGGGGATGTAGATTTTATGTCCAGCATCTTTTTACACATGAAAGATGCTCTGTCTTATTGTTTGTGCAATAAAATGCTAAACATTGTCTTGTCGGGGTGATACACTTCTTTTGCAGGAAATTGACGGCAAAGCTCTCCTCCTGCTCCGCAGTGACGTCATGATGAAATACATGGGGCTGAAGTTGGGTCCTGCCCTTAAACTCACCTTCCACATTGACAGACTGAAACAGGGCCGTTGACTTTTATGGCACTTGAATGGGTTTCGACCTTTACCCCTCCCAAGCACATTTCAAGATACATGGCATGCTAGGATATTTGTGTCCCCCAGTACTGTAGCAGGTGTCGGCAAGCTTTCAAGCTCCGCCCATCTCTTTTACCTGTCATTTTGTTTGATAGTCCGTTCCTCCAGGTTTTGATGCATTCTGTTATTAATTATAGCACTGTTATAATCCGTTTTTATGATATCCTTGCGGTTGTTCTCACGTTACACTTATGGTTGTGTATCAGAACATTTCACATGTTTGGACTTGACTGAAGCAGTGAAGTGGACAGTATAAAGGCCGTTTTTGGGCCTTGATTTGTACGACATACATTTAATTGCATATTTTTCACCCTACATCAATAAGGGTGTTTTGTATGGCTTTTTTATACAAGACTGATTTTCTTCAATTAACTGCAGATAAACACTAGACCTCCCCCATTATGCTGGAAATCACTCTGGCCAGACACCACAGAGACCATTACTCACCCTCCACGCTTTATACACAACACATTTAGGAGTTAAGATGCGGTCACACTAGACTTAAGAGCATGCAAAATTACTTGAGAACAAATATGGTCAACAGGATATGATGTCACTCTCTACCATCTGTTTGAATCTATTGTAATTGACAAATAACAATGCATTCATAATGTTATATTATCTGCTCCACTGCAGACAATACAGTGTTAAAATTATTATTCTTTGCATTGCATTGGTCCAAAAGGTCAGTGTGTGACATTTAGTTCCTCCGTTGGTCAGATGTCTTTTTGTCATACCAATTAGCTTCAAAGCAAAGCACTAGACTTCTTAGTGAACATGCATTCATGTGTTCAAATGCATATGACAGGAAGTCTAGTATGACCGCACCTACTGCTACGTAGTGCTATTATATACTCCGCCTGTATTTTATATCGTGTTGATGTTTACATTGTTGTTTGTACTTTTATACAATATTGTAGAGTGCATACGTTGACAGCGTTATACTGTAAGCTTCAATTAAAAATATGGAGCTTTTCTTCTGTTAGTTGTCTTTTTTCATGACTTTCCCTCAGACTTTAGTTTAATGTTGTCTGGTTTGTTTTGATAGAATGCATACTGTATTTTATTTTATTACAAAAATGGATGACACAAATTAGTGTTTTAAACTAATTAGATCTCAAATTTTACTTTATACTTTCTGAATTTTAAACGCCCTCCACTGTCTTTTTGTTCAAAAAGAACAAAAACATTAAGACTTTGAGCTGATTTCTACTATTTTTGTAAACTGCTGGTTCACTACTTTTATCAACCACATGGGGGCAGCACAACCATTATCGGTTTCTTTTCTTCTATTATGTTTAAGCTTGCTGGCTAAAAAGCACATAGGCCAGAACTTTAAAAAACTATGTTCTTTACAGTCTTGAAGACATAAAAATAAATAAAACATATCATGTGTTTGAGCCATATGAAAGTTATATTTGGTCAGGAATTGTTTGTAGAAAAAAACAAGTAAAATATAGCAAATCAAAGTTAATGCAACAGTTATCAAGAATTACCTTGTTTATGAGTACCACAACCATAGTGAAAGTGCACTTGTGGCGGTTTTCACTGACTGACACGAGTACACGTATAGAGCCGAGGTGAGGGCATGTCAGATACTGTAAATCTTACCACATTCTCAAAAAACAGGAAGGCGTCTTTCAGGGTGCAACGCGTTGACCAAATCCCTCAGTAAGTCAGTATGTGTGCACACTACGGTACACAAATACAGTGAGAATAACATAGTCATGTGATTTACAAATCCCTCTGTAGTTTGTAGTGTGGAAAACCCCTCTCCATCATACTAGCTGAACCAACATGCTATAGAAACATTTTGGAGTTTCAGTGTGCTCTCTGCATGATTACAACCAGTCCAGATTTTAGTCAGACTGAATCTATTTACATCAGATCTGCAAGTCTGTGTACTTTGATTAAACGTACTGGAGTGTTCTGTACCTTTCCAAGATCTCCAGTGGTTTTGCTCAGGCTGTGCTATCTAGATGTCATCAAGGTTTTGTAAAAAATGTATATATTATAGAGAAATGGAGTTCAACAGTAAGCAAATACACCCTAGTTTAAATATTTTATGCACCTTACAACGTTTTGGAACAGATCAATGTTTAAAGGTGAAAAGGGTGTTATTTCTATGTGCATTAGTAACAGGTTTTCTGAACACTCCCCATCCATCATTGGTCAAACAAAACATATAGCACTGTCCCAAGCTCACACCATTGGTTGAGCCACTGTTGCTATGTTGAGCTGGTCAAAAAATAAACAAATGTTGTTTTGATAGTTTTTACAACCTACAAATGGCTTGCAGCCATTTATAAGAAAGAGGCAGATTCAGGGTATGTTTACATGGCAACAATGTACTACAACCAGAAAAGCTTTGCGTTTTTGAAAAGTATTATGTATGTGTTATGCAAGCCAGGCCAGAAGTTGGCAATGCCACTTTGTAAAGAAACACTTGTGTACATACTGAACATGCACATGACATTATTGTTTTCACAAATTTGTGACTTTGGAGTTTACACTGAGAATTGGTGCACCCCAAATTTTGTACTTTTTTGTGCTTATGCACTATTCTATGACATTTTGTAGTATGAGTAGTATGTTCCTGAAAATTCCAAAAAGAAAAAGTGCACTTTAAATACCCGGATGAAGCACTTAAATAACCGGGAAACAAATGTGGAATGTTGGACATTTAATGCACTCAACAGCAGCTTTAATTACGACGCGAAGGGAAAGGGGCTATCAGAATCTGATTATTAATGACAAAATAACCTTATAAAATTCATACACTACATGGTTGAGTACATTTACCCCCGGTTTCACAGACAAGGCTTAAGCCTAGTCCTAGACTAAAATGTAAGTCTTAACTGTTTCAACTGAAATAAACTTGTACTGACTGGTCTTAAAACATATAAATGCCTTTGTTTGGTCTCAAGATGCACCCCAGTAATGTTTTTTTCTAAGTATGTTTATAAAAATTATTTAAATGTCCTAATTGAACTATGGCCTAATCATGGCTTACTCTAAACCCTGTCTGTGAAACCAGGCCATAGTGTATAGTGCATGATTTGGGATGCAGTTAATAATCGTATCGTTTTCAAAAACATGCTTTTTTTTTGTCTTGTTTGCGTTTTCAGGCCCTCAAAATGCCTTTGTTGGCTTAAATGAACAGCCCAAAAAACTTCAATACATTTTTTTTTTGTTGTTGTTGAAAAAAGGTGTGTAAATTCCCCCTCGATGATTGAAAAACTCCATAATACATCACCAGAAAGAAGTCGCGTGAGGTCAAAAATTTAAATAATAATAAAAAAAAAAAAACATAAGATGAATCGTTCAATATGCATTTAGAAAGTAGATAGAATTTCCATTTCACAATTCTGTTTTATTTTTGGGTTAACAACCTAAAATTTCAATTGGATTTCAATGTTTATCCTGTATTCTAATTGTAAGTGTTTTACAAATCATTTTTCAGTCATCTGTGATAGCTTAATTTGTATTGAACCCAGAACATTCTTTAAACACTTCATATCTGCTCCACAGAGGACCATCAAGCTTTGTCAAGAACCACAGAATCCAAACTGTGATTTCCAGTCTTTGCGATCACAGTGAGAATATTTAGAATTCAAGAGCTTCCAGCAAACCAAGTGGTATCCAATCGGAAGAGCAGACAGGTGCTCTCTCAGCCAGACATGCTACAAATATAAAAATGTGTCTGTCAGGCTCCTAGAGTATTCTGAATGCTTAGAGCGCTGACACACTGTTGTGTGCCAGAGGGTGCTAGGTTAGTTTCTACCATCTGTGATACAGGTTTTGACCACTTCCAGTCCCCACTCAGTGTTTTTACAGCTTTATAGTTCACCTAGTACTGTTTCACATCTCATCTCAGAAACCATGTTTCTCGCTGATGTTTGGGAAATGTTGCAGAGTCGTACATCACTTGTCAGCATGATATTAATCTCTAGCGGGCAATATCAAAACCCACATGGCTTTCTCAATCTGCTCCATCTTGACCTGCCAAAACAGTGTGCTTGAGACTGCCACTGCGCTCTGGAGACATTCAGAGCACACACTTGGATGACCTCACCTGGATGGCTCATGTTCAGCGGTGTCCATAGGTTGCTTATGCTAGAAACTGATGTTCTTAGAGCTAAGGGATATCGGTAGTTGAGCGCTCAGCGATGAGATTAACACACAAGATTTTAAAGCCGCCCCCACAGACACACACACATACATGCACGACACTGAACAAACAACAAACAGTGGCACTCCTACCTCGGCTTGTTGAAGCTGGCCTGGCTGAGAGGTAAGCTTCACACAGGAAAATGAATAATTTACACAGTGCCCTTAACTTCAAAAGCCCAAGGCAATAAACAGTGGAGGGGAACGATGGGAGCAGAGCGAAGAGAATCTCCAGCAATTTTAGCTGTCAAACTCTCTTGCCTAAACTCTGCCTAAACATGTCTGGCATCATCATTTGCACCCATATAATGAAGATATTGATATGTGTGAAGACCTGTGATGGACCAGAACATGAAAATCAGTAGTTAAAGGTGGTTATGGTAGTTCTGTAGCTACTAGGTCTAGCTGATGCTCATTCAGTGGTCCAAATTAGGGTTGTTGGCTGGCAGTCAGGCGAAACAAGAGCAGGAAGTGCAGTCCATCACAATCAATTTCTTGCGTACGTTCACGCATGAATGGTTAGTGTGGGGGTAAAACCAATTGAAGTCCAAAAAACATGTTTTTATTTGAAAGAGTGTCGGTTGGCGGAAGGGAAAACATGTTGATGCACGCTCCACCCATCGATCTCTTCCTGTATTTTCCTCTCTGATATTATGATCTGAAGCTGATATAGGCTTATTAGATCTCATGCTTTGTGATCTAATAAATCTTTGGCTTGCAAATAAAGGATCTGAAAGGTGTTTGCAGCCTGGTGCTATAAGAGGGCCATTTAAAGTTGTGTGGTTCTTCAGAAAGCCTGCTTCAAAGAACCATTTGCTTCATGTTTCCTTGTTTACACATGATAACTCGCACCAATATGCTGAATTCAAACTTAAAAACATTTTTTTGTAAATCCAAAGAACCATACACTCTTAAAAATAAAGGTGCTTAAAAGGTTCTTTCTTTAAAAGGCGATGCCATAGAAGAACCATTTTTGGTTCCACAAAGAACAATTCAGTCAAAGGTTCTTTAAAGAACCATCTCTTTCTTATGTTTTTATAGTCTGAAGAACCTTCTTTCACCACAAAGACCCTTTTGTGAAACAAAAAGGTTCCTCAGATGTTAAAGGTTCTTTATGGAACCATTTAGACAAAAAAAAGGTTCTTCTATGGTATCGTGAAGCACCTTTATTTTAAGAGTGTATAGCCAAATTAGAAACTCTAGAAGATCAAGAACTAATGTTTTAGTTCACATGTCTTTCGTACAAACAATGGAATTCAATGGCCACCAAATTTCTTTGGTTACCAACATTCTTCAAAATATATTTTTTTGGGGGAAGTCGTGGCCCAATGGTTAGAGAGTCGGACTCGTAATCCCAAGGTTGCGGATTCGAGTCTCAGGCCGGCAGGGATTGTAGGTGGGGGGAGTGAATGTCCAGCGCTCTCTCCACCCTCAATACCACGACTGAGGTGCCCTTGAGCAAGGCACCGAACCCCCAACTGCTCCCCGGGCGCCGCAGCATAAATGGCTGCCCACTGCTCCGGATGTGTGTTCACGGTGTGTGTGTGTTCACGGTGTGTGTGTGTTCACGGTGTGTGTTCACTGCTGTGTGTGTGCACTTTGGATGGGATTAATGCAGAGCACAAATTCCGAGTATGGGTCACCATACTTGGCTGTATGTCACGTCACTTTTTGTGTTCCACACAAAAAGGAAATTCACTGTAAGGTGCTACAAAGAAGCATTAACACTTTTTTGGAAGAGTTTATGGAATTTGGTCCAGAACAACAGAAACATCGTGTTGAAGTTAACATGAAAATTGGAATATAAAAACATGAATCCCATCCAGTGGTTTTCAAACTGTGAGTCTCGCGAGGTTTGACAATGGTGGTACACTCAACTTTCATACCTCTGACATTTGCGGCGCTCCTCCAGGCTTTTACAACAAATTACTGTTATATTGTTTGTTCATAAACATTCACAAAGTTTGAATGAATGATGCATTTATATCAACATTCAACTAGACTGCTCCCACGTCGCGTCGTTACTTAAATTACTGTTTAATATAGCCACTAGGCTGCTCTTGCTTGCTGTGCTGTCAGATATCATTTGCAGACATTTGATTTTAATACATCTAACTGCAGTATTTAATTAACAGTTCTCTGAAAAACTTATCACATATATCCTCTTTTATACATAGACTTAAATTAGTAAACACCTCAGCCACAAACTTTTGTCAGGAAAACTGACTGTGATATGCAGAAGAGGGGTGGTCTCCAGGATCCTTCATGGCTACTGGGTAAAACCCTACACAGAATTTCCCAGACTACTCTTCTCAATTTCAGTAAGTGGCTTTTTTTCCCCAAGACATTTCTTCTTTTATGACCTTGTCATTTGCTCATTCTACTGAATCTAAAGCTGTTCAGAGAGAGAGCTCACTCAGAAAGAACAGTAGGTGTGTGTTCGTGTGTGTGTGTTTAGAGATTATTGTGGGTGGCCTCAGAGAGAGACCGCAAAAAACAGTCAACAGTACATGTCTCCTGTCACACCCTGCTTAGCGTATGTCTAGTCTGGTTCCCCAGAAGTGGATTTACACCAAGAGTTTGACAAAGAGAAAATATATGATGGTGTAATACTAAAAGGCTTTAGTACTCCAACTATTCATAGAAAAGTTAATTATGATAAATTGACGTCCCGTTGCATTCTTCTCTGTACAAAACAATTAGCTAAGAGCTGATGGTAATAATCGGTCACACCCAATTCTTATCTAATAGGACGGATCAGTGGTGCTAGGTCTGGCCGAGGACGCCCAGAGATATTACATGTTATAGTGTTCTCTTTCACACAATAGTTCCATCACCTAAGAAAGTAGCCACACACATCTTCCCTCTCCCTGTTATGCACACACACCTATATTTATCTTTTTTTAAATTGCAAAGTTCACAAAGACAGCTGAATTCCCCAGAGAGATTACTGATACATCTTTGAACTGAAACCCTCCACTTTTCATTTCAAAAGCATGCAGTTGAAATTCTTTTGAGCTGTTTCTATCTATAAATGTTGGATTAAATGTCAGTTGACACGTTACTCTTACAACTTGTGTACAGTGTACTCATGTACAATCAAAACTTTCAGGTCATTTAGGCGCTTTTTTTGTAAAGTTTAAAAAAGCTTATAAACATTCTGTCATATATAATGTTTTTAAGTGTTAATGAAATAAAAAAAAAATCTTTTTACTACAAAACGTTTGGAGATTTTTGAATGTTTTTGAAAGAACTCTCTTATGATCACCAAGGCTGCATTTTTATTGATCCAAAAAAAATAATAATAATAATTTCTAAATTTTCAACAGCCATTGACTGTCAAACGATCCTTCAGAAATCATTATAATGTGACGATTTGGTGCTCAAGAAAAAATTATTATTATCAATGTTGAAAACCGTTTTGTGGAAAGGATTATCTGATGAAAAGAAAGTTCAAAATTACAGCATTTATTTGAGATAGAAATTTGTTATGCTATAAATAACTTTACTGTTCCTTTTGATCAATTTAAAGAGTCCTCGCTGAATAAAAGTATTATTATTGTTTTTTAAATCTCACTGACCCCAGACTTTTGAATGGGCATGTATGTTAATAAAACTAAACATTGATTAAAAAATTTTAAAAAGTCACTTTTAACACATTTATAAGGGACACAAACAGTGCCTTTTAGATTCAATGACCCATCTCATTTATAAATACATATTTTATTGCTCCAAATAAATAGAATCTCCAAACAAAAATGACCCTACTGTATCAATTTGGACAGATCTAGAGGATCAATCAATTACAAATTATAAACATGAAGACATTGTGAATGTGAATTTGTACTCATTTAGTCACACCTTGTTAATCCACAATCACAACACTGAGCTTTTAATTTAGCTGCTTGTGGGTCCAACACTAGGGATCAAGACCAAATCAAAGGGCACCAACTTCAATTCAAGAACAAGTCAGAAACAGTATAGTTTTTGAAAATAAACAGGGTGGAGCCAACACTGATGGTGTCTGTTAGCTCATTCCTGGCATTCACCACCCACAGGCATTCATTTTGTATTATTAAGGCTTGTTCTGATACCAGAGAAATCAAAGAGGAATCCAATGCAAGTGCTACTATACAGTAACCTCAATTGACTTTCTTCGAGCCCTTCCTCCGCCGAGGAGGAACAGGAAGTGACAGTGGAGCGTTAACGGCTTGTCACTGCAATCTTCACCCTTCCCCCTGCCCGAACCCCCTCACCACAGCATGTCCGTAAATGGACAACACTTTGCCCTGCATTCCCAGGACAAAAACACAGGACCAGAGTTCACATAAAGCCTTGTAACGTCAAGGTAAGCACAGATTAACCTGGACAGTTTCCACTACCTCCCCCATACACACCTTTATTACATCTGAAAGTAGGTAAAAGATTCTTGCTTTACAAGCAGCCTTGTATACAAGACCTAATAAATGCACACAAATTAAGAAAGTAACTATTGGAGCACAATTCAACCACTTTGCACCAAGCATGAAACTAGTTTGTCGTTTTAAACCAAGAAAGGTTAGTCATTGGAGGCTGTGGTGCACCAACGATTCTCAGAACCTTCGGTAGTCTAAGCAACAGCTTTTAACAGGAGTCATAATCATCGTTTCTAATAACATATTTCAGGTTAACACCATGTATAGTTAATCCTCTCAAAATTAAATGAAAGTCAGTTTATTCACCTTTGTGCTGTTCCAAACCGTTACGACTTTCATGTCCAGAAAACAAAAGATGATATTTTGAACATTTTTGCCCATTCATTGAGGTCCAAAAACCTACTGGACCCAAATTACTTAAATTGTATGGAGAAGGACAAAAAAGACATCCTAACACAAACATTTCAAAGTAACTGGTCTATTCCAAAGAAAAAAAGAAATGCATAAAGTTTTGGAACAACATGAGGATAAGTTTTAATTTTTGAAAGAACTATCCCTTTTATGATAATGGTAGATAACTAGTTAAGTAACCGCTTTAACCAGGCAAGATTGTAATTAGAACCATTTCAAGGAGTAAACGTATATAGTTTTATGACATGGTGTCGAACCAAATAAAGCTAATCCAAGCTTCTTCCATTTTTTCTGCTTGCTTTTGACAGATATACACATTACACTCACTCCTTTTAATTTCCACAAATAAGATCAGAGACTGATGAAAAATTAGGCCAGAGTTAAAACTTGGCCATCTTTATTACAAGTCACACATAGGTTTGAGCCCTCCTGGACTGTTGGGGTGGGGGAGACAAATAAATAAAAGCAACTTGATTTAAGGCAATTCTAAAGCTTAGACAGACCAGTTGTATCACGACAGGAGTTAACCACTATTGTAAGCAAACAGTGGTTTGCTGAAAATTTTACCGTCCAACAAAACATCAGACTTACAGTTTGGGTCGAACAAAAAGTTCTAAATGATCAAAAACAACAATTCAGCAAAACCATTCTGGGAGTTTCCCATAAACCACAGGTTCTTGATGTCATTGCTTTTTTTGTTCTATGTTAATACATCTGATAAGCAATAAATAAATACATTTTTAAATGTAAAACTGCATTGAAGACAAATAAGGTTTGAGTGTCTTTACATTGCACAAAGTTCACAGTTCTGAAGTGTTGTTACATTCAACCATGGATCACCGCATTTCAGCCAGAAACAGAACTGTAGTCCTGACAGGAGCTTGACCACCCGTTTCTGTGGATCAGAGGCATCTGATCACCTCTCGTCTTGATGGCGATCACAAAAAAAACCAAAAAAAAAAAAAAAAAAACCAAGAGATCAAAAGAGCAACTTTTGCTGCCCATCTCGCCTTGAAGCGTCCATATGTTCCAGTCTCAGCAGCTAACGGTGCTCGGCTGCTGTTTGCTCACAAAGTCCGAGATAAAGTCAAACTCGTTCTGTCCCAGAAAGAGTTCAGGGAGTTCCTGCACTCGGTCCAGTCCCAGTTCCATGACCAGCGACGTCAAAACTTCTTCGTCAATCAGATCGGCATCCATGCCATTCAGACTAAGAGCCGGGCCGGCCATATGCTGCATGTTGCTCAACTGGGCCTGACCCATGCGGAACTGTGCCCCGTTCCCCATGTGGTTGCCGTTCATGTGTCCCAGAGGGTGTCCATGGTACTGGGTGTTGAGTTTCTGAAGGTGCATGCTGGCCATGAGCTGTTGGGAAGTGAGACCCCCGCTCATGTACTGTTGTTGTTGTTGTTGTTGTTGTTGCTGCTGCGGTGGAGGCTGTTGCTGCTGCGCTTGGTGCATGTGGTGGTGGTGCTGCTGATGCTGCTGATGCTGCTGATGCTGCTGCTGAACGTGATGTTGCTGCTGCTGGCCCTGGTTGTTGAACATCATGTTAGTTGACTGCATTTGGTGGTGACCCATCTGTCCATTCATAGGCCCCACCATGTTGGCCCTCTGACGCATGGCAGCCTCCATGTTTCCCTGAGGCCCCACTCCATAGTGCATCATCTGTCCATTGGGCATTGCTCTCAGGCCGGGCTGGGGCGCATGCTGCTGGGGGCCCGCCTGCAGGCCTCCATTCATGCCCATCCGGTAGCCATGCAGACCCCCGTTACCCTGTCCGTGGTTCATGGGCATCATCATGTACTCTGCCATAGAATCTCCCTTCAATGAAACAGATGATAGGTTTAGAATTGGACTATTGACAACAGAAGCTGAAAAAAGTATATACATCCAGATTAATTGGCCACAAATTCTATAAATGCACAAAGAAATCTAACAGTTCAAGATTTAGCAAAGACTACACTAATTTCCACTCCCATTGAACAGGTAGGAGAGATGTCTTTTTTTGCACCCTTCAGCCCACCTGACTGCCGACTCAACACACTACAACCTCATCCAAACAACACTTTTGAAATTGAATGGAGCATTCTCGCAGTACTAAACATTTCACACAGCCTTATTTGATTTCCATCTAAATAAATGAAAAGTATATTTTTAAACACTAGATCTAAACAACGAGGACAACTGAGAATGCATTTTAATTAAACACGTAAATTTGTGTAAGAAAAAAATATTAAACGTCATTTTTATATTATAATCCTGTACTTCACACACAGAAATTTAAAGAATGCACAACATCAATCCAAAGAAAGTCACCGTGCAGTGAAGCAAACAATGGATCTGCCACCCTGAGCTCTAAAACACTGGAGCGGTCTTAAAACCTAGTGAGCTGCCTACCTAGACAGCATTTTGGGCATCACGAGCGCGTGCAAGCACATAAAATGCTACACGCGCTTATGACGGTTAAAATGCTGTCTAGATAGGCAACACACCGCGTCTTAAGACACAGTCCGTGAGTTTCTCAAGCGTTTTGAATCTCTTACCCCGTGTCCTGTGCTCAGTGACTCCGCCGCGGCAGGACAAATGAGCTTTATCTGTTCAAAAGCCTCTGAAGAATTACACTTTATATTCCACAAGGTGAAGCTTCATACTCCAGCGGATCGACGCACAAAAGAGCGCTGCTCGCTATCTTCTAACGAGAGATAGTGTGTGTGTTTTCTGGGTCAACTCCACGGGCTTATATACATGAGAAAAGCGGAGAGAGGTGGAGCTATCGTTCACTCTCTATCCTTTGTTGCCATTGGCCCTGCTGCTTAATATCAGTGTGCATAGAAACCCCTAGCGGTTTCTGTCAAACACTGGCCAATTTCTGCCCACAGTTTTGGGTTGTTTTTCTGTTTCTGATTTAAAGTGAACAAGAAATCCATTCAGAAGCTGATCTGTTTAATTTTTAAGTAAAGCTTAAGGGTAAGATAGATAAATGAATGAATGAATGGATGGATGGTTGGTTGGTTGAATGGATGGATGGTTGAATGAATGAATGAATTAATGGATGGATGGATGGTTGAATGAATTAATTAATGGATGGATGGATGGATGGTTGGTTGAATGAATGGATGGATGGTTGGTTGAATGGATGGATGGATAAATGAATGAATGGATGGATGGATGGATGGATAGACAGACAGATAGATAGATAGATAGATAGATAGATAGATAGATAGATAGATAGATAGATAGATAGATAGATAGATAGATAGATAGATAGATAGATAGATAGATAGATCTATTTATATACAAAAAATGTTGATGCTGAAGCCAGAATAGAGATGTGTTCTATGTGTTTCTACTTCAGTAATTGTTACGTTACTTTGTTACTTGTTGTTTCTTTATAATTAACTGTGAAATTTACAAGCAATTTTTTGAGTGAAAATTTTCTTTCCCCCATTTTTTTCAGTATTGAATTGATAGATAGATTTACAAACTTGATGCTGAAACATTGTGTGTGTGTGTGTGTGTGTGTGTGTGTGTGTGTGTGTGTGTGTGTGTGTATAAAGTGTTTCAATAACTCTTCGTGCCTCTAAACCTAGATAACGAACATATCCACTCTGATTAAAGACAAAACATTTTTAGTTTAATAATTCTATTGTTTATTAGTCTAGTTTAATATATGTCCTTACGTGTTGTTCTTCAGAGGTGTTTTTGTTTTGGTCATTGTGAGTGCTTATATGTTAGTGTGAGTGTGGGATCTGGCGGGTCTGTGGCAGTCCATGTGACCCAGCCCTTGCTCTGCTGTGCTGTGTCTTTGCTGGGTGTGAGAGAGAGGCGAGGGGAAAGGAATGCTGGTGCTATTCTGGGCCACCGGCTGGAGTGCTGGTGGTGCAAACCTGGGCTGCATGTGCAATTTATTGGAAGTTGCAGAGCACAAGGTAAATAGTGAGGCAGCTTCCTACTGGTTCAGTTCAGATGAGCTTGATGAAGATAGTGTAACATACCAAACTGGACCCTGATCACTTTCTCTGAACACAACAACACTGGGCTTGTCTGTTTGAGAGAACAGGGAATCACATTCTCTTGTTTTGTCACAATAGCTCTCTGTTTACTCAGAGGTCAACGCTGGTCAGAGCAGAACCTCACACCTCTAAAGTGCATCATCTCTTGACAAATTAACATCTCAATTCCACTGTCTTTGTTTTGTGTTATTACCAAGACCGTGGGTGTAATTTGTATGATAATGTGTTCACACCTTCAACAGCTTGCTGCACTTCTAAAGTGTTAAAGACAAATTTTGTGGTGTTAGGAAATATGGGACAGAAGTCACACCACATTATAAGTCAAAGAAAAGTTATCATGTTGGGTTTGCTCATGATTATACACTGTAAAAAAAAAAAAAAGTTGAGCCAACTTAAAATTTTTAGGCAACCAGCTTCAGCAGATTTTTGAGTTCTCTCAATTTATTTATTTGTAGGAGATTCTCAACTTTTTGTTGTATAAACTTAAAACAAGAAGTTGAGAAAACTCAAATTTTTTTTTTTTTACAGTGTAATACTAGTCACGTTATTATGGATCATCTAGCATTATTCAAAGTTCTCGAAGAAAAAAATGAGCTTCTGCTGCATGAAGCATACATATTTTTAGAGATATGCACAAAGAAATAGGTCAATTATTTGCTCTCTAAATTACTTCTTTCATTTTTGTAGCAATTTTTCTGGGTTGTTTTTGATTGTTTTGTTGGATATTTCAGTTAATTATTTTGTCAAGAAATTTCATTCAGTTTTTATCTCATATGGATATACATATGATGCCCATATGCTTTTTTAAATCAAACAAAAATGTAGCTAAAATTTTAATGAATATATAAAAGAAATGTCTTACTTATGCTTTTCCTTCACAGATTCATTTTTAATGATTCTGCAGTGTGACAAATGAATTTTAAAAGACAAATATTTCACTAAAGGTCACTAAATAGGCATGCAACATCATTTTCACACCACGTGTTTAACTTTTCTAAACTCTTTAATGTAAATTATCCAACAAATTGAATGTTCACCATGTGAAATGTAAAAAGTCTTGGACCCCAATCACTAGTGGCCACTCTACTAATGAGGATCGAAATAAAGAATGGAATACAAAGACTTTCATCAAGCTGTTTGTACTTACAAAATGTAATATCCACAAGACCTCAGTTTTTAATAATCATTTATCTAGAGTCAGGTGTTGTGATTCTCTAATAGAATAAAGCAGCTGTGTTTAAATCAATATTCCAGTGAGAATAATCACACCGCATATTCACAATTACCTGTGCATTAGACCTCATCCGTTCCTCGAGGCAGATGCATGGTCCATTGAGAACTCAGCTGTGGGAGCTGCTTATTTACCTACAATGCCTCAGCTTTATGAAGGTGTGCATGTAGACATGGAGGATTTATGTCTATTGACACAAACAATTCAAACATGTGATTAAGCCTAAACAACTAGACATGCCCGTGTATATCAGCACCACAGCCCTGAAGACGTGCCCTACAGTTAGTGGTTTAGCGTCTAGTTTAGACACCTAGTTTGCTGACTTGTTTGTACAGTGTATGTCTGGTCGGCCGCAGGCTCGTCCTCCCCCACACCTGATTAGCAAAGAGGCAAGAAGCTGGAGGAGGGGCCAGCCAACTGCCACCAAGAGCTGCCTGCTAAAGGACTCAAGAGACTAAATACAGTTGATAACATCTCGAGACTGTAGATTGTATGTGTAAAACTAACAGTTTTATCAGGCTAGTTTTGCTCCCATTTGCATGGTCACCAAATAATTACTGTTTCTTGTGGAGATGTTGCTGTAGGCTTCTTCAACCCGATCTCACAGCAATTCGTGCATATTTTACGAGGTGGTTAATTCATACGACCTTGTTCATACAAATTTGTACATTATGTGAAAAATCATATGTATTTTATGAGGAGGCAAATTTGTAGGAATGCATACAAATGACCACCCCTAACCCCGCCCCTAAACATACCCCTCACAGAGTGAGGTCGTATAAAATATGTACGATTTGGTCATGAGATAGCATAGGCTTCTTTTTGCCTTTATTTTAGTCTTAATTCACATTCTTAGTCACCAGTGCACACTATACTAAATACATAGCAAATTTGTCATCGTAATTTTTTAAAACTTGCTCTTAATCTAGAATGAGTTTGTCTGATGTCACCGAGGCCTTTCGGACGACTAGACAACCAGTATTGGTAACCAATAGCTAAATAGCTCGCCATTGTTGTAACTTATTCTGGTTCCATAGTGATATGCGATACCCACTTTTCAACATCTAAATGATTTCTGAAATTTAAAAAGTTTTTTTCTTTTAAATTGTTTCTTTTTTTTCTTTTGGAAATCCGCTAACATTTAATAGTTTGAGGTCAGTAAGTTTTTTTGTTGTTTTTTTTCTGGAAAGAAATTAATACTTTTATTCAAGGATGAATAAAATTTTTCAAAAGTGACAGTAAAGACATTCATCATGTTACAAAATGCTATTCTTTTAAACATTAAATTAATCTAAGAATCCTAAAAATTGCATAATTGTTTCTAGAAAAATATTAAGCAACACAACTGTAATCAACATTAATTATAATAAGAAATGTTTCTTGAGCAGCAAATCAGCATATTAGAAAGATTTCTAAAGGAGTATGTGACACTTAAGACTAGAGCGATGGCTGCTGAAAATTCAGCTTTTCCATCATTGGAATAAATTACTTTTTAAATGTATATATTAAATATATAGAGTTATTCTTAATTGTAATAATATTTCACAATATATTTCACTGTTTTACTATATTTTTCATCAAATAAATGCAGCTTTTAGTTAGCATTCTTTCAAAAGACCTTTTTTTAGCCCCAATCTTTTGAATAGTAGTGTACATCACATTGTGGAAGTAAACAGAGCAGCAAACAGCTTTTTTGTTGTTTTTTTAATCAATTTCCTAGAAAACTGTCGATGTTACAACATGATACGGCATATGTAAGAATGTTTTTGTCACTCAAAATGTTTTTGTCACACTTTGCCCCGCTTTGCTATGAGAAGATCAGACTCTGTTCCAGCTGCCCCAACCCCCTCCAACCCAGTTACAGAAACACTTCACTATCTACCTTGTTTATTTAGCTCCAAAGTGACCCCTCGCTCTCTCTCTCTCAAGAGTTGAGCAGCTGGACATTGCTGCAAAGCTGTTGTTTTCACCCTTGTGTTTTCAATAAATTTCTTAGTAAGGGCTAAGAACTCGTTTTCATTATGAATTCTCCACAAATTGGAAGTAATATGTGTCACCAGGGTCACATCAGGTCAGGCTTTGGGTGCTGGCTGCTTTACAAGAGCACTCCCTGTAAATATATGATGAAATTATGATTTTGATTTAGCTGTGCAACTTGTTGTTGATTTCCATGGAATGTTAAAAACAGTGTAAATCAGTTTGAATGTTATATATGTGATGACTTGTGTTATTTTTATATGGGTTTTGCACGTCATACTGCATGGCGGCTGTAATATAACAAAACCGGCATTTTATCTTGTGACTGGTCCTATAACTTGCAATGCCACAATAATAGGGCATAGTTCAGATTTTCCTAAGACTGCATGTATGACAGCAGGAGTAGGACCTTCTACTGTTTCACCAAAACAGAAACACACCTGCTGGGCTTCAGAGAATCTTCTCCCCACCCCCACTCATCCAACCCTTCCCCCAAAACCCTGCATATCCATAATGCTTTGTTTTTTTCTACAGATCAACTTCTCCTGAAGCACCAAGATTAACAGCACACTTAACAAAATAAAGAGCGTTACCACCCACTCAAGACACGGGCCATTGAAGGTGCTCATCTCAGCACTCAACACAGGCGTTACCTTATAAAGCTTAGCGGCTGGCCCATAATCACCAAGCCGCCTGTTGGAGCATTCGCAGATAATTAAGGAAAAGATGTTCTCAGAAGATCAGGCAGTACTGGCAGTACCATCTGCTATTTTGTTGATTGCTTAAACAGTGATGTTGGTTAGCCTACTTGACATTTGTCTTACATGCAGACTTTGGTGTATTCGTGAACTTCAGTTCTGGTGGTTTCAGCACCTGCAGAACCAGTTTGGTTCACGCAAAACAATCTGTTTCAGTTGTGATCTGTGCACCATTTTTGCATGATCTTGCCCTCTCACGGAGCAGCTGACTGGTGCAGCTGTGGGACCTGTAAGTGTGTGACTCAGTGTTTATGACCCTCACTCTATGTACAGTGGAGCAGGTTTTAACAGAAGGCATTGTGGGTGCCCACAGCCTCGAATGTACACTCTTAGAAGAAAAAGTTCTATATAGAACCTTAAAAGGTTCTATCAGGCGCTACATATTTGGAACCCTTTTTAAGGGTCCAATCAAAAGAACCAGGAAAAAGGTTCTATATAGAACACTTTAGGGGTTCCCATCATGGGATCATTCTTTGGATTTAATTTTTGTTTTGTTTTAATAAAATTTTAAGGCTTAAACAGTTCATATAACTAATTTATCACTAGAAAAACTGAAATATCCATAAGCATAACACATCAAGGTTTTGTATGATAATTTAAGACATTTTTATTGTAAAAATTATTGTAACAAGCAATATATAACACAGCAAATCATAGTGCAACAGTTACAGAGATTAACATAAATCCATGTTTCTTTATTTATTCATACTTTTTAAAATAACTTTTAAAATAGCACTCTCCATTTTAGAAATACTGTTTTTTCAACCCCCTCCACCTTACTCACCCATCCAACATGTCAGTCACAAATATATGTTGATTACTAAGAAACCACAAAAAAACGTGTTTCTGAAAAGGGAGCTAAAAGACTAACTATAGTATTGTTTTTAAATTTATAAGCATTAAATATTAATTTTACATTCAGATAAGCATTTACACAATAAAAACAAAGCACCCACGACAATTTCAGCACTGGGAAGGGCTAAATAGTGCTGATTGAAATGAACTGAGTGATGGCTTTTGAATGCTCCATACTGAACAAAAAGTAAACAGCAAACAGATATTTCTGGCATCTCTGTGTTATTGGTCAGTGACGCATCCATTTTGATGCTAACTCTCCTTGCGATGATTAGGCTTGGCATCCTAAGATGGGGATACAACTTAAACAACTTTTCTTGTAGCTCAAATAGTAGAGCATGGCGCTAGCAACGCCAAGGTCATGGGTTCGATTCCCAGGGAAAGCAAGAGCTGATCAAATGTGAAAACTGCAACTTGAATGCAATGTAAGTCGCTTTGGATAAAAGCGTCTGCTAAATGCATAAATGTAAATGTGATACAAGTCAGAGAAACATTTATGAGACCTAATGCGAGTACAGTACAACAGGAAAAGAAAGGATCTCTCACAATTAAATCTAAATCTTAAAACTAACTTGAATTAGAGAGGAATGTGGTGTTTTCATCTGTATGTTGATGAACAAACAAGTAATGCTGCACTCCAGAGTCCAGACCTGCAGTGACAGTGCAAAATCTTTATTTATTTATCAATCATAAGAACCTGCATGATAAAAGGTGGAAAATAGAAGAAAAAAAAGATATCAGTAACTTCAGATTAGCTGATTGAGGAGTTTCAGTTGGTACTGTGAGGAAAAATAAATAATGTACCTTTTGTGTTATTGTTTTGCAGCAGGTTGGTCATGTTTCCTCTGACTTACACTTTTCAACTCTGATAAGCTGGTGGTAAAGTGCTCTCTGAGTTAGATGAACATCTACAACAGAATATTATACAATTACTTCAGCAAAACAAATAATTATATTTTACTATAAACTGCAAACACCAAATACTCACAGTTATTCGCAGAAAAATGGAAACATCTCCATCAGCTGCTTCTCTCTTTGTTCTTCTTGGTTTGAATTCATGTTTTTAACGGCAGTCTGACGGTGATTTGACCGAAACTTTGTTTCATCTTTTCCTATAACGTTACGTTATAGGTCCAATACAATCTACAGAGCAAAAAAATTAAATAAAATAAAAATTAGACTATATCATGAACTCTCGCCAGCATTATTAATCAACTCACAACAGTTTTTATCAAGATACTTTAGGGATTCATGTTAACAATGACAAACCTCCCGGCGGAGAATTGCGCAGGCCTGGACAACGCGATAAACCACCTTTCTTTTTTTAGCTTCTTGAAATAAACATGTAACATTAGACTAACTAAAAATGACAAGGGTTTAGTTAAAAGTAATTAAATAAGCTAAAATTAATAAATTTTCTCACTTACCAATGTAACCGTCGTTCTCACCGTGAACCGCTGAAGTTTAAACAACATTTAAACAGACTGAAACGCGTCGTTGTGCAGACAGGACAAAACTGATCAGCGCATAGATACACGTTAAAGTTGTATGCTTGTTTATGTCAAAGATCATTTTATGCATCTGTTTGGAGGGATGAGTTATAAGAAAAGCCTTTTAGAATCTAAATGAAACACTGAAACTCATATGAGCATGTTGCTTGTCAATAAAAGAGCTGCAGGGCATCTTACATGACATGATAACTAGAACTTGCAATCATATTAGTATGGTGATTAAATAGAAGACTAGCGTGTACCTATTAATAAATAGATCAAACTGTCCAGATTGCTATACACTGCTAGAACACATTTATTTCTACCAGATCAGTTTGTTGGTATAATAATAGGTTGATTCAGTGCAGATGTAAATTTTAAGTTTATTTTCTTTGGAATAAAGGTGCGTCAAAGTAAAATTTAAATAAAAGCACAAATATAATGTAGTATAATAATTTTAAATAGCCTAATGTGTAAATATACATAAAGCATAGTTTAGCCCAAAGAACCTTTTTGTGCCAAAAAGGGTTATTTCTCCTTATATAGAACCTTTTTGGCATAAAGGGTTCTTTGGAGTTGAGTATAGAACCCTAGGGTTCTATATAGAACCCCAAAGAACCTTTTTTTCTAAGGGTGTATAACAGCCAGATGGTTCTCGAAACTACTAAACAATGTATTTTTTTCTAAGCTTCAGAAAATGTTGTTTGCTGTATCTGCATGCGAATAAACATAGGCTACAATAACAATAACAAAAATTAAATAGACAATTGCATAAATTAATCAAAAATAAGTGGAAAATGTGAAAAAAGTTTTTGGTACCTAATCTTCTTCATATGTGGAGTGACATAAATAAGATAAAATATTTTGGGCTTTTAAATGAGTTAGTAAAAAAAAAAATTAAAGTTAATAAATAAATATATATATATATTATATAGATTTTAATATTTTTAAATATGAATTGAATATCAATTCAAAATATTATGCCAAAAACTATATTTTAAAAATGATCGATTGTCGAATTGAATGAAACTGTGGATTAGGACAAGATCTCTGAGGGTGATGGATGGAATCTTGGAGGATACAGATATTTAGAAAGTTTAAAACTTTCTTTTCATGCTAGGTTTGACTGTATGCTATACTGTAAAACATTTGTTTCAGCTTAAAATAGTAATTGTTTGTGCAACCTTCAAATTTTAAGTTTTGTCAACTTAAATATTCTAGTTGTCACTTCCAACATTCCAACTGACTAAGCTCAGAATTTTAAGGCAACACGAACACTTTTTTAAAGTTGAAACAACAAATTCTTGTACGGTGTATACAACAGTGACTATAATAAAAGTCACAAGACAACAGAGTACATCAAATTCATAAAAAGTGTTTGAAAGCAAACGAGTATTAATTCTTAATGTTCTTCAGAGACCATATACACTCTTAAAAATAAAGGTTCTTTATTGGAATCAATGGTTCTATGAAGTACCTTAAACATCCAAGGAACCTTTCAAATGCAGAAAAGGTTCTTTATAGTCGATAAAGGTTCTTTAGATTTCTAAAATGTTCTTTTAGGAACTGTTTGCTGAAAGGTTCCCCAAAAATGGTTCACTGCAAAAAGACCATTTTGGAACCTTTATTTTTAAAAGTGTAAGCAGTGGTTGATATATGTAATTGAGTTTTTTATCCAAGATAAACTGAGCTGAGAACACAGGCACCAAAACTGCATTGTAACCCAATTTTTTCCCTGATTACTGTCACACTGAAATCACCCAATTCTATGTTAGCTGTCAAAACCACCTTGTAAACTGTAACGTGCTGTGCTCTCAGTTTTATTTTCCTGTCATCATCAAACAGCGAAACTAAAGTTTGATTCTATTTGCACTCCACCCCCCCACCCCTCCCTATTTTGTGTTGTGGTGTTGAAGTGGCTGAGGGGGTGGGGGTTTGTTATTGTTCAGACTTCTCATACGAGAAATGTCTATAAATACATGCAGTGCTTCCTCTCTTGGTGAACAGAACGCCTCATCTCTGGGAAGTGGAGGCTGCTGGACATGGTGAGTCAGGGCCATGCGAGAGGATATTGGGTGGATACACGGCCACTATGGAAGAGTCTTTCGCTTTTGCACGAGAGGGTCTTGTTTCAGGGAGCGAGAGCAGTGTTTGACTTTTTAGAGAGTGCCACATCCTGTTGAAGCAGCCCTGCAAATGAAACTAGAATCATTATCACTGGATTTACCGAGGTCAATGACATCTTACTGCAGAAAAAAGCACTAAAATATTATATTCATTAGAGAATTGTATTGAAATTTACTGTGCATGGTTTATACCTGTTCAGAAATACACCTCAGAGAACCTTTAAATGGTTCTGAGATTGCCTTTCCACTGTTAGTAAATCACTGTTTACTCCACTTTTGTCCATGCTTAGGTACTGAAAGTCTTGATTATTAATGGTTTATGGAGACAAGGGTTATCCATCAGTTCCCGTTCCTTGGATACAGGGCAGAAGTCAGTACATGAGATCAATGACACGCCACTGCGCCGTCACTATAGGTCTGTGTTTATTACAAAATATCCAAAAGCTATGCAGCAAGCCATAAATGCTCTCCAACTAAATAATTGAACATCCTTTCTGAGTAGTAGTACTGTAATACAATTTATTGTGTGTAAAATTATAAATGTCGATGCAAGGGATGTTTGGTAAAATAAAATAAAATAAATTATATTAAATAAGTATTAAATATTGCTTGGGAATGGATTTGAATTGTGTATGTCATATTAACAATTCCAAATTGCTATGCTCGCAATATGACATAAAAGAGACCCACAATTACAAGAAATAGAAAGTAAATGAGTGACTTTTTGCGATAGGAGGAACTAGGCAGTGATTCCTTGCCATGGAAACTCCCATACACATTCAGTAACACTACGATCTCTCTGCAAGTGTCATGTTTATTCAAAAAATGACACAAGAAATGGTCTTATCAGCGAGTGCTGGATGTGATCTTTAAATGTTTGTAAATCTCCAATCGTTTGTGTCATTCGGGGATTATTAAAATGTGGGTATTTTCCACAGGAATTTCATTACTGGGGATTTGAGCAGTAAAAGAGGGTATTTGCATATGGGATGTAATGGAGCACAATGGTGACATTTTACTTCAGCCATTGTTTGTTGACATTTGAAAACAGCCATATCTACCCATCGCAAGTTTGAAAACATTGAAACCACCACACTACTGGGAAACCCTACTTAATACCGTAAAAATGCAACTTTATTTGGAGCAAGTTATTAATGATTAAATAGATGTTATTTCTCTGTGCCTGTGATTTCAATCTCACATTATAATTGATTGACCTTTAAGATATTTTAATGCATTTTCACAATAGTAAATTACTTACAACCTTTCCTCCAATCTCCGATCTGAAGGCACCTGGCTCACAGCCATGACACAAGATGGCTGGCAGACTGAAAAAACTGAGAGAGTGAGAGGAACCTGTGTGGATAACAGATAAGTGTCTTGCGTGAGAATCCTCGGGAGACGAGACGAGGTGGCAAAGACAGAGAGAAGAGCTGAGCGTGCAGCGACGCTAAGAATGCTGCATGAATCTTTTATTATCCCCTAGCCCAGTTAATGAGGTGGTGCTTCTTTAATAATTAGCAGGGAGACTGAGGCGTATTTCCATAGCAGAGCCTAAGGATGCAGAGGGCATCAGGGACGGTACGAAGAATGTGGGACGCATCAGAGACTAGCTGGAAACCACACACTGAGCTGCGAAATAAGCCCTTCAGTTTGGAATCCTGAGGATCTAAGGGGGTGTTTACACTTGGTCTAACTCCGATTAGGATAAGATCCAGTGTAAATGCAAACCTACAGGTACATCTCAAAATATTTGAATATCGTGAAAAAGTTCATTTTTTCTTGTAACTTATTTCAAAAAGCCAATAGGGTCTGGCTGCAGACTTGCACTTGCACTCTCAGACACTTGCACTTCCGCGAGTGACGTCACTTGCAGTCTTTTTTATTTTGTTCTATTTATTGATTATTTTTTGTTTGAATCTCTCAACATTTTACAACAGTAGCCAGGTGGTGAAGACAATAAAAAAGAAACTAAATTACAATGTCACTTGCAATCGCCGCTTGCACTTTGCGCTACCTGCGATGTCACTTGCATTCGACACGATTCGTGTGCGTTGCTAATGGAGACAAGACGCTGTGGTGATTAAACGATTAAAACTAATTTAGTGCAATAACGAACAGGGTCCTGCAAATCATCTGTAGGAGAAAAAGACAAGACCAGCAAATCTGTGGCTACAGAACAGCAGAATATGAACGAATGCGCAAAGTTTCTCGTTAAGCGGTAGAAAACCATAAACACTTAATATGGCTTAATGTATTAAGATACATTAAGTGCAATTAAAAGATTAAATTCAATGTATAGTTATTATTAAATATACTACAAGGCAAGCAGACGGCCATGAACACAATATGCAAACTTTCACTTGTCCTCCCATACAGCAAAACGCTTAATGTGGCATAATGGACTAAATTTATAATAATAATAATAATAAGGGACTTAAGGGTATTCTGTAGTCATTGACTAAGATGATAAAGACAATTCATTAGCCTATAAGTATTGTTGACACAAAAATACAGACCAGCAGAACGTGCATTATGAAATGCATTAAGTGATATTAATGCGTTAAATTGCACGCTAAACATTTTCCTCCCATAGAAAATAATTTTAAATAAAACACGTAATATAGCTTAATAGACAAAGACAATGATATAAAAGAGCTGTAGACGTTTATTCTATTTGGAAAAACGCTTAACGTGAAACTTTGCGTGTTGCGTTTATTCTGGGCTCACCTGCCTGTATATTAGTTATGTATATTTTAATAATAATGAGGAGCATATTGAGTTTGCACTTTATCATCTTACTCCATTATGCTACATTATCCCATGTTTAGCGGTATGGGAGGAAAATACTATATACTTATTCATTAAATTAATAAACTGTATATTGAATTTGATATTTTAATAAATGCAAGTACTGAGAGTGCAAGTGAAAGTCTGCAGCCAGACCCTTCTCCAAAAAGTGAAACTTTCATATATTTTAGATTCATTACATGTAAAGTAAAACATTTCAAAAGTGATTAGATGATTAGAGCTTACAGTTCGTGAAAGTCAAAAATCAGTATCTCAAAATTCAAAAGTTTCAATTAATGAACATCCCTACTGTATAAATTCCGGGTATCTCTTGTTCTTTGAAACCACAATAATGGAGAAGACTGCTGACTTGGCAATGATCCAGAAGACGAACATTGACGCCCTCCACAAAGAGGGTAAGTCACAGAGGGTCATTACTGAAAGGTGTGGCTGCTTACAGAGTCAACGCAGCCATCTACCAGGAAATTTTAGAGCACTTCATGCTTCCTTCTGCTGACAAGCTTTATGGAGATGCTGATTTCATTTTCCAGCAGGACTTGACACCTGGCCACACTGCCAAAGGTACCAAAACCTGGTTCAATGGCCATGGTGTTACTGTGCTTGATTGGCCAGCAAACTTGCCTGACCTGAACCCCATAGAGAATCTATAGAATGACCAAACAGGCCTAATGAAGTATTCAGAAGTTGCAAGGTGCTCTTTCAAGCTGAAACTGCATATTGAGGATTTGTGGAAAATAAAATAAAAAGCAATTCAATTCAATAAAAATTTAATTAAATTGAAATTAAAAATGAAAAACTAAATTGTGAATAATATTCAAAATAAAATAAAATGTAAAATAATAGCAAAAAAGAATATATATTTAAGCTTAAATGGCATCTGGCACCTTATTACTTGCACTTATTCATGCACAAGTTGTAAGAATGTACGATCCCTTTACTGTTTCACTAAAACACACAACATACAAAAGAACAAGCCAAGAGCCACATTCTTGACACCCAACCTCATTACCCTCCCCCATTAATATACAGCCCTCCCCCACCAGAGCACACCGACTCTCAGGGGCGGGCTGTGCTGCTT
This sequence comes from Barbus barbus, assembly GCF_936440315.1. Taxonomy (NCBI): domain Eukaryota; kingdom Metazoa; phylum Chordata; class Actinopteri; order Cypriniformes; family Cyprinidae; genus Barbus; species Barbus barbus. The sequence continues at coordinate 23,014,993 of NC_136740.1, read as the reverse complement.
GCCCTCGATGTGTGTGTGTGTGTGCAAGGTGGAGAAGGGGGATGTTTTCTCTTTAGACAGCTAATTGACTCACAGATGTCAGGATGAGCCAACAGAGGGGTGGCAGTGCAACACACACACAGTCAAACGGTCTGCAAACAAATCTGTTATGGCCACGTCAAAGGCCTAGTTCTTCTGGTATAAATAAATCCAAGGCACAAGGCACACAGAGTTAGCAGAGCAAGAGCACACGACCGCGAGCCAATCAGTCCTCGCACACACACGTGCATGCAGAGCAAAACACACAAACAGACACACAACACCTCGTGAGATGCATTCACTGCTGCCAACAAACCAACCCCTCCTGTAACTCAACCTGAGCTGGTGTTTTGAACAGCACACCGGTACTGTGCTCTATTATGAAGAGACTTGTGTATAATCTATAACGAAGGGTTCCCCATGTAAAAGTCACTTTCATTTTCTCAAGAGAAAAAAATATAAAGACATAGTGATGACATGACATCAAGACAACCATGCAGGCTTTTAAATGCCCTGGGGTTTTAAAATCATTACCTAAATAAATCAATAAAAAAGTGTCTATAGACATATATGTGTCTGTGTATGCATATATATATATATATATATATATATATATACACACACACACACACTTACAAACATACATACAGACATACACACCTAATATAATAATAAAATATTAAATACTACACATACAGTGGTGGCCAAAATTATTAGAACACTAGTATTTTCACCAGCTAAAAAATGTTTTTAAGTTAGATTTTTCTATCTTTTTCTGTAGTGTCAGTATGAAATATCAGTTTCCATTTTCAAACATTCATTTTGCCATTAATTGTAATAATCCAGTGAGACTTTTGTTTGCACAAGGAGTCTGTCAACAGCTAGTGCAAGCTAGTGAACACCAAATGTTGATTTAATTTAATCAATAAAAGTTAAAGGGTTAGTTCACCCAAAAATGAAAATTCTGTCATTAATTACTCACCCTCATGTCGTTCCAAACCTGTAAGACCTTCGTTCATCTTCGGAACACAAATTAAGATATTTTTGATTAAATCTGAGAGCTCTCTGACCCTCCATAGACAGCAAGGATGATCAAGGCACAGAAGCGTAAAGGACATCGGTAATCAACGTAATGAGCGTTGTTTACCTTCAGCATGCAATGCTGTTTACGTTGATTATGTTCTGGGTACTCTCCAAAATGGCAGAAGACGGTAACTTGGGGAGAAGAATTGTTGAATAAATTATGTTATTATTGTTTTCTTTGTGCACAAAAAGTATTCTTGTAGCTTCATAAAATTATGGATGAACCTCTGATGTCACATGGACTATTTCACCGATGTCCTTACTACGTTTCTGTGCGTTGATCGTGATCTATTTATGACATTATTTTGGACAGCATCCTCATTTTACAGCATTTTTACACAAGTGCCTAAAACTTTTAACAGGACTGTAGCTTTGCAGGTAGGTTTCTTGAAGCATCTTGGAGACATTTTTCGCTGGTGAAAATACTAGTGTTCTAATAATTTTGGCCAACATTGTATATATAATTACATACATACATATATATATATATATACACACACACACACACACACACACACAGTAAAAAATAAAAGGTTGAGAAAACTTAAAAGTTTAAGGCAACCAGCTTTAATATATATATATATATATATATATATATATAATACTAAATACTATAAATACTACACACATTATATGTCAGTGGTCGGCGACCTGCGGGCCAAAAGTGGCCCACCAGCAATAATATCTGGCCCTTGCCCATAGCCAGATTATTTTGATAGCGGCTGGTTCTGAAATAGATCTGTCATGACAGCAACAGTTACTCACAATCAGAGTATGTGAGCGGAGCTGAGCACGGAGTGGAGTGGTGTGATTTTGAATGGAGCGAGGAGCGGATTTTTTAAAAGTCGGAGCGTCATGGTTTTCATTCGCTCCAAGAGCGCTCCATCACGAGTACAATTCATGCCAACGACCCGTAATATAACTGCATATTTAGCAAGAATTCACATGTTTAACATATTTAGCTAGCTAGATAGAAAAGGATCACTCAAATCAGAAAGAATGTGAAGGCTATGATGACTGCAGTGGACATGAGCGGGAAGTTATATTTCTCAAAGAATTTATTTGTTCCTTCTGAATATTTTCAGCTGACAGCTGACTTTTTTTTCTCAGAATTGCGTGATTTAAACTTGTTGCGAGTTAAAAAGTCATAATTCTGAGAACATAGTCTTTTTCCCCCGCAACACTGGCCTTTATAACTCACAATTGCGAGTTTATATCTCACAATTCTGAGAAAAAAAAGGTCAGAATTGCGAGAAAAAACTCAGAATTGCGAGTTTATATATATTATTAAATGGTCGTGGCGCGGAGAGGAAATTGTTGACGCTCCACTCCGCTCACATACTCTGATCGGACACCGCCATACAAATGTGGCTTTTTGTTAATGACTGTCGCAGGATTGTACACAGAGTAACAGCTCACTACCAGTTACAAAATACATTGTAACAGTCAGCCAAAGGCAGTTCTGGTTGCATTTTTCATCAATTAATATCTTAAATTATCCTTTGACTATGTTCTGGCCCGCTATCTAGTGGTGAATTTTTTTTTTTTGCCCGATGCCAAACTTACTTGCCGACCCCTGCTATATGTCATATTGTCATATTTTCAGTTTTCATGTTTCTAACCAAAAATGTGATTTCAGATTTCATTTCAGAGCTGGTTGGTTTGGTTTGGTTTGATTTGGTAGGCATATATTTTTCATATTAAATCTACGATATAAGTGTCTGTTCAGAAAATTAATAGGAAAAATACTTCTGGAACCAAGGCCACTGAAACAGTGGGTGGCCATTGTTGTGTTTTATTGAGAACAGACACTTTGCTACACAATATAGCCTGTATTCTGTCAAAGAAAGAATCAAAAAATTTTTTTGTCTGATATAAGATTACATTATTTTGGTTTCTTGATAAATATCTGTCATATAATGTGATATAATGATGTCATGTTTTATCTGCTTTGATGATGTCACAGCAGTTGTTATCAGAAATAATCAAAGACCTTGAGCCTCATGAAAAACAAGCGCACACACTCATGCACTCCCACACACGTATTAAGAAATCCCTGTGTTGTTTTGCAATGCCACACACAGCAAATCCTCTCACCAGACAAAATATCACACAGACTCGACAAGAGAAAAACACACAAGGAGAAAAAACCTCAAACCCAGCACCTTTACTCAGTGTGACTGTATGTGTGATTGCAAAAACATGCAAGTGTCTGTGCCACAAGTTACCCAAATTTCAGCTGAATGTGAGCCAAGCCTCACGCTGAATGTTGAGTCAACCCTGTGCATACAAGTTAGTATCCTGTTATTCCACTCACCCACGCCACTGTTGTCATCCTTTGCTAGGAAACTGTGGGGGAGATAGCCAGTGCCACCAGCAGGGTTTCACTTCCAGTACTGCGGAGTGACAGGAGACTGGAGAACGCAACTGGACACACTGAAGGGCAAAAAAAATACAAATAATATTAAAGGTCATTACATAACAAGACATCAAATCATGTATGACATACTTTCCATGCAAAAATAAGTTTCAAAATAAATAATATTTTGTTCAAAATTAAGCGTCTGAACACTGTCTGCTTGCTAATCGTTTGTGGAATGTGTCCATAGTTAATAGGATAAACAAACCTGTGGTTACTTTTCAAGGACACCTGTGTGAACTTAAGCGGAAATGACTTCATACATCTATTAAACATGACCTTGGGACCAGCTGGTTAAAATGACTGAAAAAAGTTTTGAGAAAAGGTCTAGCATCATTTGTTTTGCTGATGCCGACTGGTTTGATATTTTTAACCTAATGCAATGACGTGCAATCTATATATTTAGATTAATATTTGGAGCCTATATATTATCTCAAACCAAGTGGAAGTTTAAGAAATATTAAATTGACTTTGTTTAATTAATTTAGTTCAGTACTAAATTAAATAAGTATATTATTTTGTCAACATCTCGGATGGTTTTTCTCATTAAGCTTGCCATTATAGAGTTGCATTAGAAAGTTGCAATAAAATGGAAGTAGTGGCAGATTTTCTTTTGTGTTTTGATGTACAGCTTATTGAAAAAACAATGTAGGGCGGGTTCTTCTATCCATCATTTGGTAGTTGGATTTTAAGATGTGTCCATTATAAATGAAGTCAGTCTGAATACGAGCTTATAACCAACACGTCAACATTAAAGATTGGAGAAGTTGAGCATTCATTACCAGAGCGAAGTCTGTCATTTAACTGGAAGTTGACACATTAATTAAAAAAGTCAGAAAAGGTTCACTATAAGATCCATAACATGCATTTAGAAAATAGACAGGGGGAATTTTCTTTTCATGCCAACTTTAAAAACGTTATCATTCAGACAGCTTAATAAACATGTTGACAGTTTAATTGACCTGTTTGACATTTTTCAAACTGACAGTAGTTGACCTGAAAGAGTTGTAGAAGAAGAATTTATGCTAATATACATAGCTAGAAATGTTTGCGTTCACATTTATGACAGGCCATAAGCTATAAATGCTCAGGCTCTTTAAAGTCAGGTGGATTCTGATTGGCTGTTAGCTGGAAAAAAAAACTTTCTGAAAGTGACTCCAATGATATAGTACCTGTGTCATAATTGTTATAGTTGTTATTATGTGGTATGGACTTACTATTCTGATTATTAAAAGTTTAGAGTTATATTTATCGTCCTTAGTGGCCGTTCATATATCATCACTGATGACTTTAGTCACAAATGTAAATGCCCACACTGTGTTCTCACATGCTCTGTCATTGGAGTGTCCACTCTTGCATCACAGGAAGTAAATATGAATCCTTTGACCTACTGCAGTGCATGACTATTATCATGTGTTTCTTGTGCATCTTGTTATACATGCAACAGAAGCTATTACTTCACTGGTTCTTGATTTGAATACAAGAATTTAACTAATAATTATGTTAAAAAAGAAAACATCTCTTTACTTAAACTTTTACTGAGTCATCTTTAATGGTTACTAGACATTGTCTTTATGTTTATGAACCTAAAATAAAAGACAAAGACAGCATGAACAGTGGAATACGACAATGGAAACAAGCTAACGATAAAGACATCTACCTCAGCGCTATCAAAGTGGATAATGGTTCATTAGCATTCAGCCCCATGTGCACAATGATGACATTATCATCAAAATGAGCTGCAGCTTTGTTGACACGCTGGTACTGCTGGGGTTTCCTGGAGCTTTTGGGAACAGGATGTAGCTGGTAGCTCACTTAACCTCTGATCTGGCTGTAAAAATTGAGACCAAATAACGAAGACTTCGGTTTGGTTTTTTGGTTTTGTTGTTGCGTATGTAGGCCATGCATTGTCCTGACAGTTATTATTTCCTGCGATGTTGCACAATTACTCATTCGAGCAAGGGAAGAAATGCAGAATGTTTAAATTCTGAACATCATGTCAGAAGGGTGGGCTGAAACGTTGAGGTTTCGATTTTGATAAACACACACACAACAGGATTTGGAAACAAACAGCAGGCGGTTACTTCCTCTCGTAGAACAAGACGAGACGTAGAGACAGAGAGACTTCCTTGAAGGGTTGTTCTTGTCTGATACAAAATTAATGAATTTTGAACTAATCTGACTTATGTGATGCTTCATTCCACATGTGCTTCTTATGCAAGCGTTCTCATAGCCAATAATTCAGGCGAGAAAATCAATCAGGGAAAATACCAAATATATATGTTAAAAATGATCACCAGTCATGCATCGTCGAAAGTTAGACCACAGATGTTTACGGTGTCAGTGATCTTCAGTCATACATTGTCAGAGTATTCAAGTCAGTCTCCTTCTGAAGAATACTGGATGGCCAAATCAATATATTGAGTGTCACATGATTTCCTCAGATGACCTTCACACAGTTTGGATGAATGGTGTGGAGAATCAGTAATGTGTAGGCCGCAGCCCATGTGATACCTCCCAACTGCAGCACAAACACATGTTTGTCAACCTTCACAAACGCTCTACTATTTGTTTGTATGTGTCTTTGCTGTAAATGTCTCCCTCAGTTGAAATGTGCGTGTCTTGGAATACTCAATAAACACGACACCTTACAACAAGTCAACCTAAAAAAAAGTCAACCTACTTAGTTTTATTGGATTAAGGCTTTTTGAAAGCAATAAAAAAATTAATCAATATTGTAAGATACAGTATACAGGTAAAAATATGTATTTCTGGTTTCTAAGTGGCGTAGTAACGTAATGTCTGTTTCAGATTCACTGACAAGAAACTTACAGTTCAGAGAGTCATATGTTGATTCAGTAGCTAATCTGATGGATTCGACGAGTTCACTCAGGCTGCATCCGAAAACTTAAAAATGCTGCCTTCGGATGACACATTCCAAGGTAGGAAGGCATCAAGGCAGTCCGAATCAAAAGTTTAGCTTCACTTCCTGTCTCATGAGATACCTTCATCCGATCAATTTTTAAAGGCAGCATATGTATCCTTCGCTGCCTTTTATATCCCACAATCCTGTGCGTTCCATTTCGTGATGGTTAAGCTAAAAAAAATAAAGATGGCGTCTGAAAGTTGCAAAAACGCTGCCTGCAAAGTAAAAGGCAGTGAGGTAGCAAGTCAGCCGCCTATGTTTTAGGATGCAGCCTCAAATGCGTTCCCGCCTCAAATGCGTTCCCGTTCAAAGGAGATATCAGACGTCCACTTTACCTGTCAAAATGTGGTGATTCAGAACAACCTGGAATCTGCAACGTCATCAAACACAGACACAAATGGAGTCGATTGAGGTGGTGACATAATATAGTTGGGTAAATAAATATTAATTACGGCACCTTCATACATATATAAATACATAATACATCCATTTGTCTTTATAGAAAATATAACATTATATTAGACTGTAACACTAATATTTATAATTTGTTACTCAAAACTCCCAAATTAAGTGGTAATTGTTTGTTGTTATTAGTATGAGAATGAAAATAGTGTTTTCCTAAGTTTTTATTTTCCACAAAAAAAAACATGAAAGAGTAGTATGTAGTATTCACAGTATTCGTAAAACAAGGCAAAAAGGACCCGCTTGACTGTTTTCTGTAAGCGCATGATGTAAGCGCATGATGCACAAGTTCAGATAGAACCACTGATGGCAGATGGACTATTTTGACGATGCCTTTCATACTTTTCTGGGCCTTGACAGAGTTATTTACTTGCCAGTCAATGGGACAATAACAAGCCTCCTCGTTTTCATCCAAAATATCTTAAATTGTGTTACGAAGACGAACAAAGCGTTTACAGGTTTGGAACAACATGGGGGTAAGTGATTAATGACAAAATTTTTGGGTGGAGTAACCCTTTAATATCCCATGAAAAATCCACAGGAGAAAATTTGTGAATGGCAGTGAAGTGACATAACTGACAATGACAACCTGACAAATGTAGTAGGCCTATGTCCGAATTGCATTTAAATTACACACATTCATACTATTTACAACATAATTTTAAAAGGTCATGAAAAAAAGTGTTTATTCAAAATGAGTAACTGCTCAGAGAGTGGTCATTATAATTGCATTAACCATAGTACAACACTTCAGTAATACTGATGTACTAAAGTGGTGTGCAATGACTAGTGGGTAAATTTTCCTCTCTACTTCCTGTGAAGTGATGTATCGATGTACTCCTGTTCCATTTGCTGTATTCAGTGTCCTTTGGACTATCACAACACTACAGTACAGTAAACTACACTGTACCTTACAACAATCAACAACACAACAGCAAACTATTGTATTAAAACCATTTCTCCTTTGCAGCTTCATTGCTTTGTCAAACCAACATTGTGATCTGTTTTAATGGGATTGGTGGAGAAAATTGAGGTGGATGTGTTGTGAAGTGCTTTTCAGGTGTACAGAAAATAGATTGAGAATGATTAATGTTATAATTTTAGTGATTGTATAATCCTCTTTGACTGTAAAGCCCAGCATAAACGTGTTAAATGGACAGCGTTTGAGCTGCGTGAATAAAATGCTAGGCAGCAATGCCAGATGAGAGAGAGAAAGTGAATGGGAGCACGCTCTGTCTATATGTGGGCCATCACTTGTGTGGATGGTGATTTCCATCTCAATATTTGAGAGCTGGTGAATAATTTATGGACTCACTGATACAATGAATGCCGAGCTGAAAGATATTTGCCCCCCTATCCTGTGCACAGCCCTCAAGGGTGTATATGTGAGAGACACACACACAAACCCAGTGGTTGTAATGGTCAGCATTCATTGTTGAGGGGTCAGTATTTCGGTCCACTCTCTTAAATTCCTTTCCACGTCGTTGTATAATCTATGGGTTGCTGCTTCTTTCAGACAATGTGCAGTCCAAAAAAAGACATCTGCTCTGTAAGAGAATGCCCTAATTATTCATGAGGAGTTAGTCTGTGTAGCATATGTGTCCTTTTCACTAGCACATTGTTCGGACCTCACTAGTTAAAGACTCATTTATTGTATTTTTCTCTTTGCCCGACAATATTGTTAAGTATTCATGCAAAGGAGCTCTGGATTCTGCCCAGAAACCTATTTTTGGATTCTCTCTTGGTTTCACAGATTCACGTTTTTTCTTCCTCCTCTTGTCACTGCCCTACATCTTTCAGTGTCTCTTTGAATTACTTCTACCTTCTATGTGCCGATCGATATTTGTAACACATTCACATTTACTGCATATTGATATTCCGGTAACTCCATAGAAATTTGCTTGTCTCGAATATTGTAAAACAGATTTTTGCGGCCACAATCACACCCTCAATATAATCCTACAGAACCCGACAGGCAGCAATTACAACAGAAGTCACACACACACACAACTATCATTTGCACCTGGGACATCACCTTGGCTCCAAACAAAGGAGTCTGCTTCTTTGTGTGAATGTGTGTGTGAGTGTGTGCTATTGTTGCAGCGTCAACGCCTGTTATTCGCAGTCCTCGTACACAATCAGCCCATGAGAACAACAAATCATCGGTCAGTGTCAGAGGTCACATAAAGCCCCTTGCTAATGTCATGCTAATCACTTGATTCACTAGCTTACATATCTACAAACACATGCAACTTTGTTTGATATGTTTTAGCTTTTGAAACCCCAAGAAGTTTTTTCCGTGACATGCATGATGATATATGTACATGTTTAATTTTGCCTCTCATCATTGTTACATGCGTCATTGTTAGCGGTCTGTAAAGACCTTAGCCTAGTTACTATGAGATAATCTAACCAGAGGAGCTGTTCATTATGTTCTCTTGTCAGCACTTCGCATGTCATAATCACAGTAATATGAGATTCTGAAAAAAATGTGAGAAAAACTTGCCACCTGAGAGGTTGCTAGGGTGGTGTTAGATGATTGGTAGGGTGTTTTATTTATTTTTTTGTGATTATATGATATTCTGGTCCCTAGGTATGGCTCAGATTCCTCTGAGAATCTGAGTCTATAGGAATGTTTTTGTTCAGAAAAGTAACAGCACACCTATCTTTGCTAAGCTGCTCGATTTGCAGTATCATTCATGTGCAAAGCGCAAACAGTGCCAAGTTACAAGGCAAAGTCAAAAATATGCATTGGTTTTCCATTTTCTGCTAGCTTAATGCGCATGAATTTAATCAACAATTTTTGTTTTGCTGCTTGATAATGCACATTGGTGTGTCTTACCATATTATTTTAATGTATTATCTTAATTATGAACGCACTGGTTTTTAGTGCAAACAGTTTTACCATTTACTGCACATTGTTATTCTTCTCATTATTTCCTTATAGCGGCTAATTGAACCAGAATTCTCGCCCATAAGCTTACTTCTGCTTTGAAGAATAAGGTGGATATAGTATGTCTGTGTGAAAGTATATGAACAGAGTAGTATAGCTGGATTCACAGTATTCACAAAATAGTGGACAAAAAGTACCTGGATGACCTGCTATTTCTGACGAGATTCTGAAATGCACATTAAATGGACACTTAGCAGCCGGTAGGTCACATGACCATGACAACATGACAAATGTACTATGTTGGAATCAAATTGACATACAGATTCATACTGTATACTTTTTTAAACAGTTGCGAAGGACATTGCTTAATCAAAAGAAGTACTCACTCCAAAAGAAGCACTCACTAGCCATAGACTGTCTGAAATCGCCATGAAATGAAAATTCATTCTATTTTTTTAAATGCATGCTATTGATCTTATTTTGAATCATTCATCCATTCATGTGTTTCATTCATTTAAATTTCTTTAATCTCACAATTTTTGAAATTGTGAAATGACAGACCTCTGTCTGCTGATGTATGAAGGACTTCACCAATCATTTGGTCCTTTTAAAACCCCGCCCCTGCATGCATGCGCTCATCTCAAAACCCAATCAACAACCAATTGATAGAGCTGATAGAATTTCCTGCCCTACATTTTTGATAATCTGTTACACTGCAGAAGAAGTGTAGGTCACAATACGAAAGAAATGATCGGATGCTACTACCGTTTCACTATGACTTTAAAGGTGCGGTCACATTTACCAATGCGCTGCCTGTCATTCCTAAAGAAATCCACAAGATCTGGAGTTTTGTGTAAGGGCTAAAGATTTCTCCACGCAGATTTCACGCATGTTCAAGTTGGTCACCCAAATTTGCCTCGTAGACCAACAGAAAGCTGTTTGCTTTGAAATTCACTTCTTTGTGGCAAGTGCTTCATAAATCTCTGCGCTATTGACAGTGGACCTATATTTGTATGCGAAATGTCATATCAGAGTTTGTTCAGACCATTTTCTCAAAGTATGAGTAATAATAGTGATGTCAGCACTAATACACTTAATTCATTGACCACAGTTTCATGATAACAGTGGATTAAGTGTTGCACTCTCACACTCATCTGGAGTGTAACGAGGTTTACGATCAATAAACGCATAAACAAACGAGTCAGTGAGACGTAGGCAGTAGCCTGTTGTCAGTCAGCGCTTTTTCCCCCAACAAAAGACGCTCCTTCTCCTCATCTGCTACCAAACTCCCACCCACCCCCATCTCTGCTCAAGTTGCACTCCCTGCATACCACTTACTTTTCTCTCTCTTTCTGCCCTTTTCTTCCCTGCACCCCCTCTCCTCTCCTCGCTCATGTTATCTTTTGTCAGGCCTTCCTCCTCTCTCTATCTGTCACTCCCTAAAGCTGTCTTGCATCAAGAAAACAGTAGCTTTAATTCACATTCATTTAAACTCCTCAAATCAAACAAATATTTATATCATCCACTGTTGGATGCTAATGATATAAAAACATATGCTTTGTGAAATAATGTTTTCTTAACAACTCAACTGACTGCTTGTACAAAAGTGAAACCACATTTTTTTTTATTGCGTTTTAGTTGGACACTTCATTTGCTGTTCAGCCAGCCGTGAAAGACTGCGCTCTGGCTTTCTCTGTTTTTTTCTGGTCTGCCCTTCCCCCCTATTGCACAAAGTACCACAAGCTTCCTGTTTACACTTGAAACAACTGGACTGGGAGAGAAGAGATGAGCTGTGTCATCACTGAACCTTGAGTTTCTTTTCTGTTGCCTTCAGACGTGGTTATGAAGATGTGAACCATGCACTTTCGAATCCACCTGCTGTAGTGTAAACATTGTATGTGCTCATTATGAAGAGGCAGTTTTCTTCTCAGAGGGTTTTTAGGAACTTTATGGGAGGAGTTCGCTCAAGAATAAAACTTCTGTCATCATTCTCAGGTCACTCCATATCTGTATGCTGTTGTAATTTTTTAAGAGTCTTTGCTATAAAATTACAGTTTATTGTGGCTAAAATGACAAAGCAGCAGCACAAAAGTATTATAAAATCTTCTGATGTCATATAAAAGTTTTTGAGTGAGGAACATTGCAAAATTTAAATTATTAGTCACTGATAAAAATGCATGCAAGAGTTAGTCATGTTAATTATTGCATGGGAAGAAATGGATACGTGACAGTTCTGTCAGGGCCACTATCGTCAAAGATGACTGACAATTAGCATATAGTTTGGATTGGCGGTATGGTTCTGTTCTGGGCAAGAACTCCCGGCGCATCCATGCAGCCTAGCATGGATAAGAGCAGGGAGAGCAGCAATAACCCCCCAGGGTAAACAGAACAGAACCAGCATAAATGTATTACAGATATCATTTTAGTTCAATATTTGAATGTAACATTTTAGAAATTAGTCTGATTCAAGGATAATCGGAAGGCTGAATCCTGACTGACAAGGGGAGGAGTCGGGGATGGAGGTGGGTAATTAACTATTGAGCAATGCGAAGCTGGTGATAATACTCAAGGACCTTATATATGAGTGCCGTGATAGGTGTTGCATCCCTATAGGTAGACGTGGATCAGCTGAGAGTCAGGTGATGCAAGCTTGACTAACGTGACCTGCCAGAACTAGCGCTGACGCTAGATAAATGTGTTTTCATTTTTAGGTGAACTAATTCTTTAAAGACCTGCGAACTTCTGCTTTTTAAACATGCCTGCAATACTGTAGAAGTAATGAACATCTTGTCCCTTCTTCTTCTTGATCCCTTTGGCTTTGAGCTAGTCATTCAGGCATACTTCCTGAGTGGCCAGGATGAAGTAGGCTTTGCCGTAAATGTGGTTCCATAGAGCTGAAATCTCTTTCCATCCCGTACACACCACAATAGTTGGATTATGGACTGATCTAAGTATTTGCCCACTTACTGTCAACATTTGTGTTTGATGATGTCTGATGTCAGACCCATCAAAGATTTAAAGGGGTCCTATTATGCTCTTTTACAAAGTCTTGATTTTGTTTTGGGGGTGTACTAGAACATGCTCTCATGCTTGGTGGTTCAAAAAATATCATTATTTTTCACTTATACTATGGGGCCGTTGAATGCTTGAATCTGATTGGCTGACGAACGTTCTATGGTATGCAATTATGCTGCGTTCCAGGCAACCCGTGTTTTTCCAACCTTCTACTAGTGAAAGTGCACTGGAACGGCAGTCAAACCCGTGACTTCCCACCCGTGAACTCGTACTAGATCAATGTACTCCCAGTTCCGCTCTCTGACATCACATAGCCCGCGAAACAACAATGGCAGCCCCTACGGATGCATTTCCAAATATACAAATAACATAAAATAAAAGGTATAACAACTTCTCTTGCCTTATGCGCCATTTTTACTCCTCCATTTCCCTCAAATAAGCAAGGAAGCACCTTTAGCGATAGAAATGATTGTAAATGAGCATAAGCCCCGTACGGTCCGCTATGCTGGTTTGTTTACATCTAGCTACCACAATTCCTTGCGCTCAGGCAGTTTGGCATGACTTGCCTGGAACGCAACAAAGTCGTGAGTCGTGGTTAGAAGTCATGACTTACGGGCTCAAAAACCTGTCTGGAACGCAGCATTATTTTCAGGGAAACACATGGCGAACGTAGTTCCAGGCACCACATTACATGTCCATATCACTTCGCCAAATGATTTGCGTTATTTCAAATGTCCTTACAGCCTAAAACAGCAAAAGAACCAAAACCCACAACAACACTGGCCAAACAAATAAATATAGTAAACATAAGGATACAAACGACTGATTATATTCATGTTTTTGCCACAAAATTAAGTTTTATTATGTACAGAAAGCACATACGCTATCTTTCCCGCTCTCTCTCCCTCACAGACAGTTTGCACACAGTTTGTAATGTTGTTAGCGCTACACTGACGATTTTATCAGTAACATAGTTTAACAACTTAAAAAGTAATTGACTTCTCAAAAGCGAGGTAACAACAATGGCGCTGTTCATGAAGAAAGTTAACTTTACGTTTCACTATAACTAACGTTAGAGACATTGCTGCCGAACACTTTTAAGAGACGCACAGACTCACAGAGGTAATCTCTCTCTCTCTCACTCACTCGCTCCTCTCATAATTTAGTTATTAACTGTATTAACTGCATTAGTCTGCTATCAACGGCTCAAGCCTCTGTTATGCTTTAAAATGACGTTTTGGAATTAACAAAGGAGGCGTTGGATGAGATGTGGAAGAAATAATCCTACTCACAATAGCGATTTAAGTAGAAAAGCCTTGAAATCATCTGATCAATGTCTTGAGGTGTGGCAACCGTAGTATAAGTACTTCGGCCCGTTGAATTATTAGAAAATTAATGCACACCCGAGGTGTAACGACCACTCCGCTTTGCGTTGTGGCCACATCACCACCTCTGGTGTGCATTATTTTTCTAATAATTCAACGGCCCGTCGTCAATTATTCGTTACATAATTTACATTATTACAATACTTTTCTGCCCTGCCTGGCACAAACGGCTCGATTAGTTCCGGGTTTGATGAAGGCCCGCCTTCCGAAAAACGAAATGTGTTGTGATTGGTTAGATGTCCCAGTGCGTTGTGATTGGCGAATAGCTTAGACAGCGTTTCAGTACCGACCCATCCCTTGCCAAAACAGCAAGTTCGGCAATACTGCCATATCAGTTTGAGCTGGATTCAGACCCCGAGAATATGGCTGTGTCCAAATTCAGGGTCTGCATCCTTCGGAGTACTCATTTGAAGGATGTTACGTCACAGCGCCGCGACGAAGGCTGTCCAAATTCGTAGGATCCTTCAAATGCGGCCCACAAATACGTCCTCCTTTTCCCCGAATTGGAAGGATGGGTGTGGTGGATCCTTTCCCGTCCTACCTATCCCATAATTCTTTTCGGCAGAGCGTAATGGCGGACGAAGCGAGCGGTAGCGGAGTGGGAGAGGAGTTTCTCTGACAAAACAAGCTAAAGTTTATGCTTCGGCTCAATGAATTTGTAGGAGAAATTAGTAGAATACTTAAAAACAAATAAAAATAGGCTATAATGGCTTACCTGGATGTGACTGTCTTGTAGTCTGATATAAAAACTCTCCGACAACGAGCAAAGAAAGTATTTAATTTATTTAATTGCTTTATTTCTTCCAAAAGAATTCAAATGAGGAGAATAACTCTTTGTTTGTCCATTTTCCCGCTTCTTGCTTGGCGCTGTCACGGTTGCTAGGCGACAGGATATGAGCAACGGGTAAGGGAGGGAACTGAAAGAAGGGTAGGCTGTCCAAATTCACAAACACCGACTTCCGGGTTTTGCGGACGTCGGAGGATCCCTCCTCCTTCAACCGGGTAGGAAGGATCCTAAGGAGGATGCAGACCCTGAATTTGGACACAGCCTATGTTTTAGATAGGATGTCAACAGCAGCTTAAAAATAACTGCATTTACTATGTACAGATAAGTGCAACAGCAATATGTATTATGTTTATTGTTCTTTAATTCTAACATTATAAAATTAATTGCAGTGAAACTGTTATACAGTTGAATTTACTTATACCATAGTCCCACAGAGTTACACTATTTGTGGCGGCATATATATGCAAATTAATTATCTGCCAGCAGGAGGCGCTGTTGGAGCGGAAGAGATCAATGTTTCCCCTGTAACGCTGTACACAAAATAGAGCTCCGCTCACAAACGCTGCTTTATCAGACATTGCGTGCAAGATGAAATGAAAATGATATCCAAAATTTTCTGAAGACAGTCGGTTTCCTTCAGAAATACAGTGATATAAAAACACTAGCACCGGTTTTCGATTTGGAAAAAATTTAATGATATTCTAATGGCCCGCTTTGTGATGTCACAAATACAGGAAAACAACTTTGTAGTCCAAACGAGCTGTTCGTTGTTGTTCTTGAAAAGGGATTTTTTTTTAAACGAAATATCTCCCTTTGGAGTGGACTTAGATTTGTAACTTTGTAGATATTTTTATGCCCAAACATACACACTACCCACTGACTAAAATTCAAAAAGTGAAAAAGCATAATAGGACCCCTTTAAAATTTTTATGGATAAAACTATGGGTGGGCACTATATGTGGGCAAAGCATTATTACATCGTTTTCTATAACTGTACACTTCACAATTGTAACATTTTTGTGAAAAAGTGATTTTAAAAAACTACTGAAAAAGACCTTTTAAAGACATTTATGTGAATTAATTACTGTTTCACAGTTTGGGGTTAGTAAGTTTTTTTTGTTTTTGTTTTTCTTGCTGTATTTTATTTTGTGTTTTTTTTCTCATTTTTGAAATAACATTTATTTAGCAATGACATATTACATTCATCAAAAGTGACACTAAAGACAGTTTAAAGCAATAGTTCACCCTAAAATGAAAATTTGTTTTACATCACTGGCTCATCAATGCATCCTCTGCAGTGAATGGGTGCCATCAGGACGAGAGTCCAAATAGCTGATAAGAACATCACAAATCCACTCTGTTTCAAATAAATGTTGTAATTTTTAACTTTTAGGGAAAGGGAAGTGGTGTGTGGCCAAGTATGGTGATCCATACTTGGAATTTGTGCTCTGCATTTAACCCATCCAAGTGTACACACAGTAATGAACATACACCTGGAGCAGTGGGCAGCCATTTCTGCGGCGCCCGGGGAGGGTCTCACCTCAGTCAATTTATTAAAATAATTAAATTTATTAAAATAACTTGAATTGAAATAATTTATTGAAATATTCACTTGATTTCCTTCTTAACTCACTTTTCTCTCGATGTTTATGGGCAGCAGGACAAACACTAGTAGAAAAGTTTGACTAGTTGACATCACATTGGAATTGTTGGGCATTTTCTTTCTTACCATCTTTTTCTCAATTTCATTCTAAATATACAATGATTGGAAACGATTGGAACGCAAATTCCCTGCAATGATGCTTTTCGATTTTTCATTACTACAGATTTCAAACAAGTCTGTTGACCTATTTTGGTGAGATTTTCATTCATATTGTAAAAAGCCAGCTGGTATTTTCATAACAGTTTCACATCCTCCTCCTCCTCCTAGTTTTTTATTTTTTTAAGTTCTCCATCTACAGCCACATACATAACGAAAGAAATTGTATGTGCATTTTGTGGGTGTGCAGACTGGCATCTGAACGTCTAGTTGAATTACAGATGGCCCGTAGCGCACAACCAAGAACATTAGATCATCATTTCGTCTTTTTCTTCTCCGTCACATTGGACGCAAGCAAGAAGCGAATTCAATTAAAACACCAAAACCGACGTCCTCCAGGAAGAGAGGGAGTAAGCACAGCAGCGGACATGCGTCTCTTTGTTTTTGTAATTCACTTAGACCGGGGGTTAGCGTTCCACCCACACGTGCTACGCATTTGAGACATCACGAAGGAGTCAGGCGACACCTCAGGCCTCTACTGCTCCTTTCAAACACTTTAGTTCTTTCTTTTGTAGCCTTCCTGCAGTGTTATATATGAGTTCCTACAGGGAAAGGCCAGACACATTCACAGATGCTCAAACATCATTTACATAATAGCTGTTGTGTCCACTCTCTGTTTTGTTTCTTGTTTATCAGAGAACATCCAATTGAATTGTCTAATGCCTCAGTCTCAAGTACAACTATCATTTTAAACACTAATTCATTGTATAATGCCATTGTAGTGGTTGTTTTGTGCTTCCTGCAAGCTGTATTATGTAAAATCCTGCTGAATGTCTATGACTAATAGACTCGTCTCTCTATTATGAAGGCTAATTATGGTTGAGGAGCAGAATGAGATGTTTGTTTCTCTCCTCGATTTAGACCACTGTAGCTACCTAAATCAGAGGATAACGTCATGAGAAACAATGGCTCTCTCTTGTTATCCAAGAAACGGGATGTGTACTCCTCCATTTGTTTGGTCCACTTAAATACTCATAGGACTAAAACAGGAAAACAACACAAAGGTCAGCTGAGAAAGACTGGTATAAACCCTGCCTTTGTCTAGAGGACGTGAACTGAAGGTCATGAGATGTTGACTTGAATACATAAAAGGCTGGCTACAGGAGGCAGATCTGTGTTTACGCAACTTCATATTGTGACACTAGCATTGGAGTTTACTTTTAAGCATGCAGGCAAACTGGGGATAATCTGCACTTCTAATTTTCACTTTGAGTAAAACAGTAAATCATTGTGGCTTCAAAAAGGTTGTTCAGGTGTGATAAGAGCCTCCAGGGTGCTGTTGCTATTGTTTTTGGCAATGAAGCTACAGTAGAGCACAAAACATTAAAGCCTATTCAGGGCTCAAGCAAACAAGGCTATTCAAAAAGACAAAATGACTATCAATAGCGAGACACTTCAGAGTCATTAAAATGAGTATCCAAGGTGAACACAACATTGGTATTATAGTTGTTAGTGTGCTCTAATTTTTGTTAAAGTGCTGATATTACTTCAGTGCAAAACTGAGTGTTATTTTGAGCTAAATAAAATAATTTTTATTTCTAAAATTCTGTCTAGTTCTAAATAGTCCCTTTCTGGTATCCATGCGACTACAGAACATGTATTACTATTTATCTCCTCTAAATGGTCTTGAAAAGAGTCTTGTCAACAATCTTTGTCATAGGTTACAATGTAAAGTCTGTCTGATTTTTTTTTTTCATGAATTTGTTTACTCTGGCAGTTCATGTAAATGAACCATTGATTTATTGCACCAATATCCTACATCGTACATTGGCCATATAATCGTATGTTTTTTTAATCTTTCTTAAATCTCTTGAATTTTGAATCTTGAATCTAAACGTACAGTGTTTATTTGAGTGTTTATTCTGGTACAATGCCTTGCTCTCTAGACTTTCATTATAAGTGTAGTGTACCCTACAACTTTTGCTTGTTTTTACAAACTGAAATACAGGTCAAAAGCCCAAACCGATAAGACCTTTGTTCATCTTCAGAACACAAATTAAGATATTTTTGATGAAATCCGAGAGCTTTTTGACCCTGCATAGACAGCAACACAACTACCACGTTCAATGCCCAGAAAGGTGGTAAGGACATCATTAAAATAGTCCTTGTGAAATCAATGCTTCAGCCTTAATTTTATGAAGCAACGAGAATACCTTTTGTGCAAAAAATAAAATAAAAATAATAATAATGATTTTATTCAACAATTTCTTCTCTTTCGTGTCAGTCTTCAGTGCTGGGGAAAGTTTAGAAGACAAACTTCTACTGACCGTCAGGAAACGGCATTATCACCCGGATGTGGGTCACTAACACAGGGGTTACAGGTTCAATCCCAGAAAGGCATGAGCCAGTAACAGACCCTGGAGAGTTTGTAGATCATAATCCAACCATGTTACAAGTGTGCCCTTGACCAAAGTGCTTAACCCCAGGTTACTCTAGCGGGGCTGTTCCTGTAATTAGTGCGCTGTCAGTTTGAATGAAGAGCATTAGCTAAATGGCTATTAACTACACATTTCTATCCTACTTTAAGGTCACATTACAACAACTTTTTGGTGTGTTGAAATAGCATTCGGTTGTATTTTAATAAGGTACAATAAAAGGTCACAGATCACTGACAAATAACTTATGAATCAGTTTAGCTGAAGAGTGGCGTGAAAGTCAGTGACATTTATCTTTGTTTGTGTAAAATTATATACACACGCGCACACAGAAAGTGAGAGCAAAACATAATCTTTCTATTCTTTCTTTCCATTCTAATCAAACAAGCCCCATAATAACAAAGCATCATCTCATTGATTAAAGTTTTTTTGACAGGCTTTAATTTGGATTCAGGCCATTTATACTGTGATCCAGCAACAGCAGCTTTCTATCACCATTTTGGATCCAGCTTTACGTACCTAATCCAGTGTCAGCATACGCTGCTTTACGGTCATTTAATACACTCAACTCTAGATTAATTAAGATTGATATGGGTTTCTGCAGTGCCCCAGTGCACAGTACGTGCTTATCATATGACTGAACTAGAAAAGGATGGGTTCGCTGCACTGTGTTGTTAAACAAGACAGTGACCCAACACCCTACACTGCTCTCGAAGGCACTTCTTGTTAATCGTTTCCTGTCATTGTATGTTAGAGGAAGGGGAGTGGAAGCGATCTGTTTTCATTTGAAAAAACAGCTTGTTTGTTGAGTCATAGTCTCTGACAGCCTCCCAGGGCTGGTGTTCGTCTCTTTTATTTGTGTGCTTTTGTTCGGCAGAAGGATGTGCCGGTCAAATCATACAGTTTTAAAATAATTTGAGTGCAAGAAGAATGATTCTTGAAAAAAATCACTTGGTTGAGTGTTTTGCTGTGTGCCAATTAACGGAATGTACAGGAAATCCTGAGACTGAGTAGTAATTGCGACAGTCATAGTAACAGTCGGTGAGGGACTATTGATTGGATCTATTGATTGTGAGAGCTGAAATCAGTAGAAGCAATTTGCCAAGACAGGAAAACAAAGAAATGTGTAGTGTGTCCTCGAATTCCATCAAGAACCATATAGTGGATGTTTATTATGCACAAGGAAGAACGAAGGTGGGAAAATGTTTTGACGCAACTCTCCTAACTGTAGCTCAAAAGGTCGAACCTTTTATCTTGTATCCTGTGAGAAACATATTAACAGTTTACTGAACAAATATTCCTTCTCTGCATCCTTCACTTCTGGTTTAGAAACAGTTTGGCATGGACATAACCCGTAGTGGATCTATTCAGGTGGCGCTGGGGAAGGTGGAGGGTTTCAGAAGAACCCTCAAAGCGCACTGCGAAATACTCTAGTGAATGCTAACCAGCCATTTAAATGTAAAGACCAACGTATACTTCACTTTTTACACGTACGCGAGGGACAGCGTACAGTGCGCGTGACACGAATTGCGTCATCAGAACAGTACGCGCACCACCCGATTTTTGTAACCGCACGTACTCTGTACGCTCAGGTCGCACATGTGCACTGAAGTTATTTTGCAGTAATCAGTTTTTCCACATGGTGGTAACACTGTTCCGGGCCATTGTTTCACAACTGAAAACAAAACTAAAGAGACGGACAATAAAATAGCAGAGACTGCAACAACAGACGCCCATATTGACAACCACTTGTGAGCGAAAGGGTATGAGACAGCTCAGCTTTGGTTTAAAAGAGTTCAAAACTGTTATCAGTCATGACTTAATGGGAAAAATAGAGCCGACGCTGAACATGGTTGAAGCTTTCTAGAGCGCATTCGCTGACCGCCCGCGTTCGCACACAACTTCAAATGGAGTATACTTTGAAAGGCTATGCGTTCGACTGTACGCATACGCTAGCGTACACGTACAAAAACAAATGCAACAATGCACCTCAACTTCATTTAATACTTGTGTTTTTACTTAGCTGAAACATGTTGCTAGCAACAACAAGGTCATGGGTTCGATTTCCTGTGAATGGATAAATGTAAAATACAAATGTAACATGAAAGAACATGCGTTTGATTCCCAGAGAATGCATAAAGAAAATGCACTTTGAATGTAAGTCACTTTAGATAAAAACATTTGCCAAAAGCATGAATGTAAATATGTCTAGACAAACATGTACTGCAAAATTGAAAACTTGGAGTGGATTTAGAGTGGCGTAAACATACTCTGGTCAGACACTTACCCTCCTCCACACTGGAACAATAAGGGTCAGTCCTTTCTATTAGTCATTACACAGCCTCTGACCAGAGAAAACAGCCAGCAGAAAGGGGGACTTTGTGGGGGGCAGTTTCCTCAAAGTATCTCCTTACTCTCAGACAAAAGGCTTGTTCAGTCAGCTGAGGGTCTGAATGTGGAAGACCCTGAGACTGGGACAAACCAGTGAGGACTGGTCAAGACAATATCACGGTTTCTGATTTTTAATAATATTTATATATTTTTTAATATCAAGTATAATGTTTTCTTTTTAAATATCAAAAACACATTTTATATAATTTTATTTTGCAAATGATCAAATAAATACAATTTAAATAAATAAATAATATTTAAATTTTATGAATATGTTCTATAATATTTTATTGATTTGTTGTTTTTTACCGTCAAAAAAGAAAAAATTAATTCCGAAAAATTCAGTAAAATGAGCTACACTGTGATGCTATGCATAAAATATAATTATAAGAAAACATTTGATAATGTATTTTCAGAATAGTGCAATTCTATTAGAACAAATCTAGGTCAAAATACGGCGTGATAGAAGGAAATAAACGAAGCAGCAACAAACACAAACCCATTATTCACAGCTCTCCTTAGTCAGTCCTGGCCTTTGTCTACAAACCCCAGCCAACAGTTTTGGCAAGTGTGTAATCATTCTTCTGTCTGCATAATTCAAACGTGGCTCACATGAATTATGCACACGGCGGAATGATTAGCGTCTGGATTTAGCACTGAGAAAAATAAACACTGAACAGTTTTAATTTGTGAGAGACTCTCAAGGTTATGTATTTCATTGCTCTGGAGTACCTTTACGTGAAGAGTGAAATCAGAAAAAGTTGATTTCTTCTGGTTGCGATCATTTAGATATAAAACTGTTGTTTAAAAGGAAGACACACAAGGTGGTTTGTGCTTGAAGGAGATCTTCTGGTGGGCAGGGGTGATAATATTGAGATGTAATGACATAGTTGAGAAGTGCCGTGTTGGGTAAACACAGGAAGGGCCTCATTGTGGAAAGAAAGAAAGAGACGAGGAGGGGTGAGAGAAGAGAATAAAGCCCAGAGGAGGAGTGTGCCAGCAAGCTGGTGCTGGTGTGCCTCAATAAAATGCAAGGGGCTTCAGACAGGACACAAGCCAGGGCTGACTGCCTATTATATCAGCGAGACGGTCCCCAGAGAGAGGCCTTACACAAAACACCCAGTCCCATCCCAGAATGAAGAATGTGGCATCCTGACTACTGCTAATCAGCAGACATAAAAAGCAGTGGATACGCCACTGGCTGCACCAATGAGGATATCCAAATTAATAATTAGAATACACAATGCTTTCGTACACTGATTGATGTCATTACAGCAAACAAACTAGAAACGCATAGTTTTTCTTCGATTAGACATTTAAATCAGCGGTTTTAAAACTTTTCAATTCCAAGGACGTCCAAATATAGCAATCTCCCTGGGAGGGACCTCTTTCCTAAAATATGAAGTCAGCTATGTATTTTAATGGATACAGAGACATTTATAAGTACACATTTATACAACATCCATGATATTATATTAAAAAAAAAACATGCTGCTTCCTAAATTCAAAATTTTTAAATTGTGATTGTAAAGCCAATTTTTATTTTTGAATTAATTCATATAATTATTTTTGAATTATTTATATGAAGTATATGTATACATGTATACACACACACATGATTTGATTTGATTTGATTTCACCAAATATACAATAACAGAATATTTTTAAGTATGTCTGTCAGCAAGTATTATTACTATTCTATTATTACTAAGTATTACTATTCATTCTATTAGACGTAAAAGTTTTAAACAGCTTATCTTAGAGTATGTAGCATATAATGTGACATGATTCACTTTCTTTTGTCTTACAGCTATTCAGCAGTACACAGTAAAATGAATAAACATTAGCATGGACAGCTGGGCTGTTTAAGAGACACCTACAGCCGCTGCTACTGGTCAGGTCACAGATTCACCCCCTCGTGACAAGATTTCAGGGGTCCTGTGGTGAGTGTGGAAATGTGTACTCAGGTGACTGGGGGTAATTACTACAGGGGTCTGTTCCTAAGGCACGCACTGTAAACGACAAGTAATCACTGGACAGGATAACAGCGAAGACACAGGAAATAGCATATCTAAAAGGGAGGATGAAAGAAACGAGAGCGCAGCATGGAGAGAATGCCAAAAAAGGCCGTGCGACCCCCTCTGAGTTCATAAATGTTCACAAGCAGCTGCAGCTCCTGAATGTGATGCTTGAGTATTAGTCTCCAGATTGAACGTCCACGTCTTATACTTCCTCTGGGACGTCGGAGCAGAAGTGTGGCCTCTCTGTGTGCCCGCATTGTCAGTTGCACTCATGCAACGATGCAGTCTCGGTGAGGCAGGTCTGAATGAGGTTCTTTGAGCTCATCCATTGTAGGAGACAGCTGGCCCCCTTGTTACTTCTCCCCTCACTGGGGGGCAAAGGGCACCCGGCACCAGGGGATTGTGTTTCCCGTCTCATTCATCTCCATTGAGAGAGAACAGCTCCCTCTCTCTGCTTCTCTCTCTGTCTGAGTTCCTCAGAATGACACATTGTTGTTGAGCAGATGACGAGGGTTTGCGCCACAGGCTCAGGAATGTGTGGCATGACTAAAGACTTTTTCATGTTTGGGGCCGAACATCAGTGAGGCCTATTCACACCATGCCCAAATTTCGATTTGGAAAAACCCAAAATATTATAAAATGTAACAATGGATCTCTATGAAGGCTGAAAAATTGTATTGTGATGAATTACTTATTTATTCTGAGGACAAGACATGTTTTATTTACTTATTTATTATTATTATTATTATTAGTGCTGGAATCGTATCCAAAATAAAAGGTTTTGTTTACATAATATATGTGTGTGTGTACTGTATATTTATTATGTTTATATAAATACACACATACAGCATATATTTTTGAAAATATTTGCATGCATTTACATGTAGATATTTATATTTAAATAATTTCTATGATAAATATAATTAATATATAAACGTAACATATTTTTCTGAAATATATACATGCATATGTGTGTGTATTTATATATATACATAATAAATTACACAGGACACACACATATGTTTTGTAAACAAAAACTTTTATTTTAGATGCGATTAATCGCGATTAATCGTTTGACAACACTAATTATTATTATTATTATATTGAGCAATTCATTCAGGTATGCTTATGAGAATGATTCCATCGGAAAATTTTATTTTTAGGTTATAGGGTATAGGGTTTTCTTTTTTTTATAGTTCATTATATTTAATTTAATTAAGGTTTAGTTAAATTTATATTATATTATATTATATTATATACAGTAATATTCTTACATATTATTACCATTTAAAACAATTTATTTCTGTTTTTTAATATTTTATTCCTGTGATCGCATAGCTGAATTTTCAGCAGCCATTACTCCAGTCTTATTATCCTCCAGAAATCATAATAATATGCTGATATGGTGTTCAATAAATCTTTTTCATCTTTTTATCAATGATGAAAACAGTTGTGCTGCTTAATATTTTTGTGGAAACCATGATGCATTTTCTTCAAGATTTTTTTGATGAATAAGAATGTTCAAAACAGCAGCAAAATCCTTTTTAAAAAATGTAAAATTCTTTATTGTCACGTTTGACTAATTGAATGTGTCCTTGCTAAATAAAAGTATTAATAAAAAAGTATTGTAGTTTATATAACCTACATAGAAAATAAAGTTTAAAAAATAAAAAAGGTAATTGTGAAATAAAGTAAAACAAAATCACAACTTATAAATATAAATATAAAATCACATATATGAGAAACAATGTCAAAAGTTTGAGAAATAAAGCTGCAATTGTGATATATGAGTATTATATACATACATATATATATATATATATATATATATATATATATATATATACATATATATTTACACTGAGGCATAAACATCTCATTGCTGGTCAGACTTGGTGTGAATGTAATTCACAAGCTTTTCCAAACTCTCATTTTAAATCACTCAATAAATATGTTGAAATGCATTAATTTAGACATTGCTAAATAACTACTTAAGGATTTCAAATCTAACATCTTGGAACTCCTATCTAGCTCTTGGCCCCCCGAGAACTAGACATAACAAACAAACTGATATGATATCTCCCATTATCAGAGTAGGTGAGCTATCACAGCGCAAGTCAGTTTGGTCAGAGGCTGTGTGGCAGAAAAAGTGTAAAGGAACCGAGTGACCAAACTGGGGTATTTGAGCTATTTTAAGTCACCCGTGTCTGTCTCTCTTAGATCAGGCTCCAAATATAGCTCCCCTACATCAAGCACTCAAAACAAGGCTCCTGCTCATGGGCTCAAATCCACTTATATAATGTCGGCCTTATTCAAGAGCAGCTCAATCTCACCATCTGGGGCTAATCTCAGATGCCAGCCTCCCTGTTTATTTCGGAGGAACCTCATTCTGTTTAGGCCCCTGCATTTATTTGTGTCCTGCTGCCAGTACAAGGTCAATTGTCTGTGACACATGTTTTGAGAAATGACAGTGTAGGAGGTTGTTTGCTTCCATTTGGATGCGAAGAGCAAATTTAGGAAAAACAAACTGGGTGCAACCCAGAGGCCGCCCTCTGTATCCTGTAATTTTTGAGTACAATGGAACCAGGGGAAGTTGGAGAAGCTTCCCAGAGCTTTTTAGAGCTGTGTTGTGTCACTGTGCTCAGAGGCTTCATCTAAGATTAAATTCTCATTACCAGGGACAATGTCCTCTGTGTGAAGTTTCTGGTCACAATGATGAGGATCTGTTCCGTCTGTTTTTCATCATCTTCACAAGCACTCAAACACCTGCACCATTGGCCAAGTGTACAAACAGAAGTGTATTTTTTGTATAAATTTAGTTTGCTGCTTTGTAAACAACACTAGAATATAGCCTAAAGAATCAGGCTTATACTGTGAATTAATCTAAATGTTCAACAATGTGCAATCCTATTGAAACATACAGACTAGCATCCATACATGACAAAACATTATATATTTTTAGAAATAAAATATACAATAAATGGCAAAAATTATATTTTAAAATATAATTACATAAAAAAATGTTGTCTAAAATATGTTTTATAAAATTAATTGACCAAAACATGTATTCACCCAAAATGTATTGTAATATATTTAATATAATATACAATAATAATTTTAATATAATATACAATAAATAGGCAAAAGTAATATTTTATAATATAACGAAAATAAATAAATATATTTTTTATTTTGTAACATTTTTATAGTCTAAAAAAATTGTAATAAATAAATTCACCAAAAATGTATTCACCCAAAATGTATTTTTAAATGGTACATTTTGTAAAATATTAAAACGTTTAAAAATATATTTCCTTAAGCTGCACTGTTTGTAGCATGTATTTGAAAAAAAAAAAAAAAAAATCAAACTTCCATAACATAATAAGACTTGGATAACACAACTTTTTTATGAAGTATAAAAATCTAATTCACATTTGTGACAGGCTCCATATTGATTTTTTTTTTCCATATTGAAATTTTTTCCATATATATATATATATATATATATATATATTCCATATATAGGCTGACTTTCTTTAAAATATACTTTTGACTGTATGGGTATTACTAATTCCACCCTAGAAACTACTCAAAACTCCTTAGAAACTCCTTAATGTCCCAGAATACCCTAAAAACCCTAAAACCACCCAAATGACATTTAAACATAGTGGTGAGTTTTTCATGAGTAATACAAATTTTTTATGAAGTATAAAAATCTGTTTTGCATTTGTGACAAACTTCATATTGATAGAGCTCACACTAACTGTATTGTATTTTGTCCTTTGCTTGAGGGTTTTCTTTAAACTTGATGGACACCTCTTTGCTTTTTACGTCACATTCTTTTCTTTTGTCATGTTGTTTGTATTGTTTGTACATGAAGTGTTTTCTTCCATCTTGAATCATGGCCTTGATTCTTCCTTGCACATGAGAAGGTCACAGCTGTGGTTGTTGGTATGCAAATGATGTTAACATAAAGAAACTGATGTTTGGGTTGATTTTGCAGTAGAAGAACTTAAATGTTTTGTTTGTGACATGTAGTAGTTTGTGTTTAAAGCTCCTGTGTTACTGACAGACTCAAGAGCAGCTCTTTTGTTTGCTCCATGTGCAGGTGCACTGCCAAACAGCCTCTCTGGAGGAGTGGTTTGATATAGGAATATCCTTTGTCTGCTGGAGGTTTGTTGATTCTGTGCTTATAGGCGCAGCGCAGGGCCGCATTGTGACGCTGCAGTTTTGGGGAGCAGCTGGGCTCAGGGCAGGAAGATCCGTTAAACAGGCATCTTTTGTGGATCAGCTGTTTCTGTCAGTGCTTTGTCAATATCCATTGACTCTCCCTCCTCCTTTAACCCAGACCAGAGAGTGGTTTTGACATGCTAATGCCATGCCTGCAACGCACAGCCCAGCTGGAGAGCCTTGTGCCTTATATGTGGAAAGTGGTAGGGAGAGAGAAAGAGAAAGAGAGAGAGGCATCGGGATGAAGCGTGCCACAGTCAGGGATTATGGAAATGATCCTGTGTCTTTTTTTAGTCCGTCACACTAACTCTCTCTCTCTCTCTCTCTCTCTCTCTCTTTCAAGCTTGATGGGTTGTTTGCTGTACTTGAGCTGAGAGATTGGGTCAGCTTTAAAAGCTGTGATGTATGTATTCAGATCAGAGTTCAAAAATGGGAAAACCTTGGAAAACTAAAAGCTTTAGGTTTCTCCGCTCAGAACAGACTTAATATGTCCAAATCCAATGCGGTCATTCTGGTATTGTCAGTGTAAAGCTTTTGTTCCACAATGATGAGTTGTATATTTGTTATTGTATATTTGTTAGTGATAAACCAAATAAACGAAACGAAATATGAAAAAAAAAAGTATTAATAATTATTGATACTTTAACAATTTATTACTTTATTATTAATATAATTATTTGCTGTTATTGAATATTTGTATTGATAATTATAATAATTAAAATATTTTTAATATTAATAATAGTTCTGATTACTTTTTGTTATTTATTATTGTATTATTATTAATAAATTATTATTTATTGTATTGTTGTTGTTGTTTCAATGGTTTTAATAAAAATCTAGTAATAAAATAAAATTAATTTTATTATTAATTAATTGTTCATAATTGTTACTTTACGAAATCATTATTATTATATGTTGTTATTATTAAATATTTCTATTAATTATTGTAATAACAAATATATTTTATGATTTGTTCATATTAATAATTGTTGTTGTTAATATTTATTATTATAACAATTACTGTATTTGATTTTACAGTAATCAATTACTGTAATCTATTATTAATTATTATAATTTATTATTGTTAATTATAATGTATTATTATTATTATTATATACAGCATAACAATTGTATTTCTATGTTTGGAAAATTAATTTGTTATCACTTAAATTACTACAACGTGATTAAAATTTGTGACCATCGTGTGCACGCACACACACACACACACACACACACACACACACACACACACACACACAAATTATATCACACCTAAAACAAGATTTTTTTGTATATTTAACTGCGGTGTAAAATATAGCCATTTTCTCTTTTTTTCAAAGTATTTAACTTTTTTTACTAACCTTTTTTAAGCATTAATAACATGAGATTAATAAATGCACTGAATAAATGCTTCTGTCTGGTGTGTGTCTTTCAAAAGGCATTTAATTGTGCAAATATATGATAATGGTGATGCATTTAAAATGCATATAGCAATACAGTACTGATTGTGCATGTCTGATTGTGCAACTTTATATATATGAAGCAGAATACAAAGTAAACATCAGTTGCTCTGTTGTTGTTGTTCGGCCATGTCAATGTTGAAAAACCTTAATTTGATTTAACTGAATACCTTCATGTCATTTGACACATTTCTCATAGTACAACACGCTCAGTTTGCCTCTATGTCTTCCATTTATACAGCGTCTGATTGGCTGCAGACATTGGTTCTCCAGAGCAATCTGTCAGTCCCGTGTGATGGTGACATCTGTGGATGGGCTACTGGATGATTAACACTTCACAAAAGGGCAGCCTGCAACCTCCACCACGACGAGCATGCTTGATGCTTTTTGTAGTTCATGTGACACACACACAAGAGCCTGTCTGACATCTCATAGCTTGTCTGATACATTTTGCACATTATGGGATTTCTAGGCTTTGAACATTTTGTTTACATGAAATTGTCCAACGCAACTATAATCCATTCCTTCTGGTAACTACATCTGTGATGTAAAAACTGCAGTGTATTTAGCACCAGCTTTCAAATGCATATTGGAAAACAATTCATTTGTCAGAGTTTAAAAAGCATGGTTATATCAAATTTGTAGCATTTAGATTGTCAATATAACTCTACAGTGCTAGTTTTCTACTATGTATTTAAATCGTGCAGAGTGCAGTGTGCTTCAGAGATTTGTAGGTCGTTTTCCCTCGCTGTTTTGACTCCATGGGTGAGGACACAGTCTCTTGGACGGTACCTGGGCGACAGGTGGTGAATCAGCAGTGCTTCCCTCCTCATAATGTAGATGTGTGTGTTAGAAGCAATGCAGATTAGAACACAAAATTAGCCCAGACCTTCTGAGTAATTTATATGGAATATGTGGACATTTAAGGTTATTTGGTGTATGGATTCATTTTTAGCTCAATCATTTTATATTTCCTTTGATGAGACTAACCCTCTGGTATTTTTCATTTGGGGGTCAAAGCTGACTGAACACCTGAAATTTAATTTTAAGTCAATGTAGTATATTTTTGTTCCATAATATTTTTTTTCTTTTGTATTTTGAGAGAATTTCATGGTACTAATTAATGTTCATTCTATAATTATGATTTTAAAAAATTCCCATTGAAAAGAATGGACATTTTTTGAATTTCAAGAATGCAAAAATCAAACGATTTTGATATTACTTTTCAGTTATGGCAGTATTTTATGTCAAAATAGAGATAATTAAAATCCAGTTTTTGAAGTCAGATTAGTGCCATCTGGTTGGAGTAAAAAACAAAACAATTTTTGGTTTCCATGGTTTAGCCGCTATAGATTCCAACATAGCTCTAAGGCTATGTTATTAATTATAAATTATTTTACATATGTTTTAACTGCATACTATCCTATAAAGTAATTTTCAGTTGATGAATGAGACACAAAATGTGTCAGTTTCATTGGTTTGAAACGAGAGTGCGAGTTTGTAGTGTGATACGAGAGATGTGAAAGTAGTTTCATTTAACTGGATGAACAGTGACATGAGTGACGGTGCAACATCACACCGCTGAATCAGAATGTAAATATTTTAGAAAATCATGTAATAAAGTGAAAGTGACATACGACCAAGTATGGTGACCATATTCAGAATTCGTGCTCTGCATTTAACCCATCCAAAGTGCACACACACACCGTGAACACACACACACCGTGAACATACACCTGGAGCAGTGGGCAGCCATTTATGCTGCGGCGCCCGGGGAGCAGTTGGGGGTTCGGTGCCTTGCTCAAGGGCACCTCAGTCGTGGTATTGAGGGTGGAGAGAGCGCTGGACATTCACTCCCCCCACCTACAATCCCTGCCGGCCCGAGACTCTGAGTCCGACTCTCTAACCATTAGGCCACGACTTCCCCCCCATAATATTATTCAGGCTGAAGCAAACAAATAGTGTGAGTTTTAGAAATAAAATTGTGTAATGATTCAAAGGTATTTTGAGAGATTGTGAAATACTGTGGGCATCTTGAGGCTGCCCTTATCATGCTGTCTACTCTTAAAGCAAGGGATTGTATTGTTTGTTCATATGTACATAACAAAATGATTAGATAAGAGACCGAGTGACAAAGAGTCTCTTGTCCACAAGTCTAACATCTGACTTGAGAATAGTGTGTGTTCTAAGTTTGCTGGCGCAGGATCACATGCTAGATGTTTCACCAAATCTGGATTTCATACATGACATTCATTAGACAGAGAACAATGTTTCTCTTAAGTCCGCATTGATCGGTCAGCGCAGTGCACACCGAACAATATTTCGTCTCAGTTGTCTTAAAACTGGTTGAAACACCAGTTCCTCAAAGTCAAATCTCATTCTCTCAATACGAACACATAGTAGCATTCAGAATATACACTTGCAGCCTTTCGTTTAGACAGTGATCCAGAATTTGCTTCTTGTAGCTGTTTATGCTAAATATGAGCATGAGCAGGGTGTGTTTACTTCAAAAAACTAACAATAGTGCATGTGTTTTCACTTAATTGCACAATCCTCTAATTTCCAGACCTCCCCTAACACGACCACTATGGTGCAGGCGGTCTGTGTGAGCAATGAACACACTTGTGTCTGTAATAACACAGGTGACCAGCCGCTGCTCAATAATACCTCGTAAAAGAGGGCAAAATAATATCAGAGCATTAAAGTGATTTAGGGATATCTCTTGCACAGGGTTTGTTTGGTTAAAATGGAGATTATTCTTTCAGTACAACACTCTCATTTCGGCCACCTTCATTATCAAATTAGGGCTCATTCCAGGCAGAGGACTCTGGTCGTGCACAGGCGCACAGTCGACTACGCCCTCCGACTGCATTTGTTTTCCTCGTAAATTGTGGCTTTTACTGAGAGGATGTTGTGGGTGGATTCTGAGCTCACAGGCCTGTAAAAGTGGATATTAGATTGTCTTCATTCTGTCATGCCAGTAAGACACCCATTTATTTGCATGCATGCGAATAAATGCAAATAGTTGTCATAATGGAAAACTATATTCATTACACACTGTTTCCAAAAATAGACGGGGTTTCCTTAAAATCAATGTTTAACTTTCATCATTAAAAAAGTTTTATACATAATTAAATGAATTGCGCTTTAAAGACCATTATTTGTAATCAATACTAAGCGCATTAGCTGTTAAGATAAAATAAATAAAATTTACAACCATTTAGTTCCTAGACAAATTTGCATACAGTAAATGCTATTACATACTACTACTACCACAATTTTTCTTATTATTAATAATAATAATAATAAATATATAAAAAATAAAAATGCTAAGTTATTTTAATTTATTTCTTTATACAACCATATAAAACATAAGATGCATTATATTTTATTTGATAATAATAATAAAATATAATATACAATCTACAATATTTTATTTTCTTAAATTATTATTAATAATAAAATATAATGTTTTTATTATTATTATTAATACATTTGTCTTCCATTGTTGTATAAAATAAGCAAAAAATAAATAAATAAAAGATACAATGCATTATTTAATTTGATTATGATTATGATGATGATAATAAAACACTATAATATATAATATAACGTATTTATTTGTTATTGTTGTTGTTGCTATTATGAAAAAATAAATGGTAAATGCATTTTATCTTTTCTGTTGATGTATGTATATGTGTGTGTGTGTGTGTGTGTGTATATATATATATATATATACTATTACTACTACCACAATTAATAATTAATAAAAATCTTGTTTCAATTTGTTTAGTATAAAGATTATTTACATTTGTGTTAAAATTGGACACAAACAATAAATAAAATAATCTCTGCATATCTATAGTGGTGGTAAAAACAAAAACAAACAATAACAAAAACAGCATATTTAAATCTGTATCATGACTAATAAATAACTTTTATTTTGTGTGATACTGCATCCACACCGCCAGGTGTCAAATCCAAGATTGTCATTTCTTTAAGTGTGGCATAAACAAAAAATAATCAAAATATAACCACACAACATACCATTTACACCACACTTTCAAAATATTTGCCCAAAAGATGCACTGGATGTTCTTACATAATGCTAAGAGCTCTACATGTGAGTCTCATTCAGAGTGATGGAGCTCAGCAAACACAAATACAGTTTGTTCTGGCGTAATTACCTCCAACGCTTATGTAAGTCCTATGTGACACACCTTCCTGAGGAGCCTAGACCAGGGACAGTGTGCTATTAATAAGATACATAATAATCAAACCTAAACCCAGCTGTCGCCAGGAGAGACGCAACACGGCTATTGACTTAAATGTTATATAAAGGATTGGATGAATTATGGTCTCTGAATAATTAATTTGGTCTCTACAGTTTTTGGAAGAAAGCACTGGTGATATATTCAGTCATAGTGATGGATGACTCATTTGCTAATCATTATTTGATTATTAATTTCTGGCTTGGTGGGAAGAGGAGTATGTGAACGTCTGTCATGTTTCACAAGCACCATTTAGAATGAGGTACCTGACAAAACTAATCAGCTTTGATGTGTTTGGTCCTTGCAATGTATCCATCATGTTCTCATCTAAGAGTCTGCTGTTCACAATTGGATAGAAGAAAAAAACCTGCAACCAAAACTGAAAACATGTTTTTATGACTCAGCAAATGTTTCAACTTAAACTGCCAATAAACATCAGTCTCTAGTAGTTTGTGTATGACTTGCAAGGCATCTTCAATGTACTGACGTCGCCTGGCGTCATCTAGTGGCTATAAATATTATATAGGATCACTGTTGTTGTGCTATGATATTGTAATATTTACCATTATATAATCAGAGGAGTATAGAAAAGTTTATGAAAGTGTCACTCCACAATACAATAGCAAAATATATAAATATAGTCTTTTTATGTTACATTAATCAGTGTCTAGCACACATTCCTAAGGAAAGGATATGGACCAGAAGACATTGCAATTACTACGCCATTTTTAGACAGACTTAAAGAAGTTGCAGATCTATACTTGTGCTCTTATTATTTCAGTTATTTTGCCTTTAATTTCAATAAACATGTGCAAACAATATACTTGCTCTTGTGAATTTATTTTGATGTTAATTACATTAACTTACAAATTCATCATCATCATCATGTTGATATGCTATGTTACTATAAAACTCTTGCGACAAACATGTCTTCTAATATCTTCAATTGTTGCGACAGAAAGGGAATTTGATACACACATTTGTAAACGACTTCACTTGGACCCATTGTGTGAGCCTCAACGTGCCCCAGGTTTCTTCAAGCTAAAATATGGGGTTTTATTAAGCTTCTCAAGTAACATGATTTTTTGTATATATATATATATATATATATATATATATATATATATATATATATATATATATATAATATATATATATATATATATATATATATATATATATATACATTTTTTTTCATTGTGAAATCACTACAAACTACAACAGCATATTTCTTCATAGTCTCAAAACTATAAGACCAATATTTATCTAATACTGACATAGGCAACTTTAATTTTTTTTGTAAACCCTATAAATGACTGAATTAATCAGAATTAGATTAGAAATTTTTGGAAGGTCAAAATGTTGCGTTTTCAAAAATCCCTTCTGCTTACGTAGACGCCGTCACGTGATGAACGAAGACTCGAAACCGCTCGAAACACATATGTCGAAACCAAGTATAGGTCTCTGCAGCAAAGTAATGGGAGTTACCAGATCGGGGCGTTTTTAGACCATGTGTCCTGATTGGCTGACGTCATAGTGATGGTAGGTTTAGGGGTGGGGTTAGGTAAGGGGGATCATTTTGTTTGTATGATTGAGAAACTCCCAGCAGTTTGAAAACACCCACAAATTCAGAAACGCCCTCTTTTACTCTGCAGAGACCTCAATCTCGTCGAAACAGGTGTAGAGCAATGTTTGCGCATGCGCGACAGAACGAATCACTCCCCGAGACAACGCGTTCTTCTCGAGTCACATTAAAGATTCGTTCTAAATGAACTCTAGCGGTGCCACTCTAGTGCATTTTGTCCCGCCGTCTTAACCGTAACCTCTGTGTTTTTTGTAAATATGTCAGTACCAACACTACAGGTTTTCATGCTAATAAAGTATACAGAACAGCCTACTGAAACAGTAAATAAATACATTGTTGCTTGGGTGTTTTGACTTTGTTAAAATAGAAATCGGAAAGTGGCAAAGCTAGAGTTAAAACTTCCACACCACGTGTTGTTTTGGCGCTTTACCGCATTTCACTGACACCCAAACAAACGTGTGGCGATGATTGCTCTCGTCTCGTGAATCGGATGTTTTTAATCTTCGTTTTTATATATTTGAACAGCACGAGCTCAGGTACGGTTAAACTTCATTTTATGTTCAAGTTCTGCTTTCATTGCACCTCGCGAGTCACTTTGTACCGACATGGAAGTTTACTGCAATGTTATGTAACTTATTAGGGTCTCTAATGGCTGACAAATTTGAGACTATTAAAAGAAACTGCGCAATAGCATGCATACTTTATGTTGTTAGAGATGCATTAGTGAATGACGCTTGGGCGTATTTGAAGGTCATCGTGGTGTACATTTTGTCCTTTTCTTAACATCAACTGTTTGGGTGTTGCAGAGTTTGGCATGGTCATTATAAATGTATATTTAGTTTAATTGTTATTGTCTGTCTTCCCGCCAAAGATATAATTAATGATTTAATTCCTTGTGTCAGTCTCACAATGTGTTTCAGGATTGATCCCTTGGTTTTTGTTGTTTGCTTTCCAGTAGATGAAAACTAGCTTATGGGCCAGGTTTTTAGAAATAATCGTAAGGTCTTTGTTAGTTTCAAACATTGAAATTGACTTTATACAGTTTTCAGCTAAAAATCCATAGTCAAGTGATGCAAAGCACCAAGTGCACATTTTCAAATGGTCACGTTTTTATGCTTAAATTCCACGCTTTTGTTCCTCTTTTGTAAGTTGCTTTGAATAAAAACCTCTGCTAAATGTATTTAAGGGGAAAACTATTTCTATTTATAAGTATATCATGAATTTCTGAGTACACACATATAGTAAAAAAGTTTATATAATATGTTCCTCTATGAAATCCAGGCTAAAGTCCCGAAATCTAATTATGAGACGAGATAAGCATCAAAGTTTGATTTCAACCATTAATCTCACTATGATATCAGTCTTTGACATGGTGTTACTCGGTCAATATTAAACATATCAATGTTACATTTTTACAGAATTTACTATGGTTTTATGTAGAAAACAGTAAATCGCCAAAACATGACTTTAGCTGGTTTTTCACAGCCAGGGTCACAAAAAAATCCATAACAGTAAGGAATTATGCTAAAAGTTTTTAATTAAACTGAGACTTTTTCCCTTTTTTCACAATCTTTAGACCATTACTAAAACTAGACATTTTTATAAAAATATTATTTTATAAAAGGATTAAAAATTAGTGTTTTAAAAAATGTAGTTCATAATTTGACTTGTTCATTATAGCAGAGGTGTATTCAAGTTATTTTTTATTAATTGCATTTCTATGTGATTTGAATAACTTGCGTGGAAACAAATGTTATTGAACCACTTGCATTTATTCTGAACTTCAGATATGTAACATTGATATATGTGTGGCTGATTGTTACATTGTTGAAATAAACACCACTGTCTTTCTCACAGTGATAGACGCTGTTGAATAATGAAGTACATACTGGTGACAGGCGGTGTGATATCTGGCATTGGTAAAGGGATCATAGCCAGCAGTGTGGGCACTATACTGAAATCATGTGGCCTGCATGTCACTGCTATCAAAATCGACCCCTACATCAACATCGATGCAGGCACTTTCTCTCCCTATGAACATGGTAAGTGCAGGCTACTTTAAACAGATTGACTTCATTTGAATTTTTATATTTATGATTCATTAATAAGAACTGCTACTTGAGACATTTGTTTTGAAAAATTGGTTAGTCATTATTTTGGGCTACAGCATTTATAGAGCATAACACACTGATGGCTCTTATATCTGTCTTTTGTTTTTATTGGCGTCCACATGCCACTGTCAATCTCTCTGACACTCTGTTTAACAGGTGAAGTGTTTGTGCTGGATGATGGCGGCGAGGTGGACTTGGATTTAGGGAACTATGAACGTTTTCTGGACATCCGGCTAACCAGGGACAACAATTTGACAACGGGGAAGATCTATCAGTCTGTTATAAACAAGGAGAGGAGAGGGGATTACTTGGGCAAAACTGTACAAGGTGAGTTACACAATGTCACGAGGATGTTTGGAACATAAATATGAAATGAGGAAACCGAATTATCTCAGTCTTGTCTGAGATTGAACCTGAAATATACTGCATCTGTAATATACAGTTTGCATTTAATATGTGCCTACACAACCATACCATACAGGTACATACATACTCAAAAAATTAGAATATCATGAAAAAGTTTTTCTTGTTACTTGTTTCAAAAAGTGAAACTTTCATATATTTTAGATTCATTGCATGTAAAGTAAAACATTTCAAAAGTTTTGTTTTAATTTTGATGATTAGAGCTTACAGCTCACAGCTCATGAAAGTCAAAAATCAGTATCTCAAAATATTAGAATATTTACATTTGAGTTTCAATTAATGACCATCCCTACAGTATAAATTCCAGGTATCTCTCATTCTTTGAAACCACAATAATGGAGAAGACTGCTGACTTGGCAATGATCCAGAAGGTGAATATTGACGCCCTCCACAAAGAGGGTAAGTCACAGAGGGTCATTACTGAAAGGTGTGGCTGTTCACAGAGTGCTGTATCAAAGCATATTAAATGCAAAGTTGACTGGAAAGTAGAATTTGGGTAGGAAAAGGTGCACACTGACTTCCACAGTCAGTGATGATTTGGGCTGCCATGTCATCTGCTGGTGTTGGTCCACTGTGTTTTCTGAAGTCCACAGTCAACACAATCATCTACCAGGAAATTTTAGAGCACTTTATGGTTCCTTCTGCTGATAAGCTTTATGGAGATGCTGATTTCATTTTCCAGCAGGACTTGGCACCTGCCCACACTGCCAAAGGTACCAAAAGCTGGTTTAATAACCATGGTGTTACTGTGTTTGATTGGCCAGCAAATTTGTCAAGAGGAAGATTAGAGACACCAAACCCAACAATGCAGATGACCTGAAGGCCGCTATCAAAGCAACCTGGGCTTCTGTTACACCTGAGCAGTGCCACAAACTGATCACCTCCATGCCACGCCGTATTGATGCAGTAATTCATGCAAAAGGAGGCCCAACCAAGTATTGAGTGCATAGAAATTAACATACTTTTCAGAAGCCTGACATTTCTGTTTAAAATATATATATTTTTTATTGATCTTATGTAATATTCTAATTTTCTGAGACACTGAATTTTGTGTTTTCATTATCTGTAAGCCATAATCATCAAAATTTTAAGAAATAAAGGCTTGAAATATTTCACTCTATGTGTAATGAATCTATATAATATATGGGTTTCACTTTCTGAAATGAGTGACAAAAAATATTGACCTTTTTCACGATATTCAAATTTTTTGAGATGTACCTGTACACTACCATTCAAATATATGGGGTCGGTAATTTTTTGTGTTTTTGAAAGAAGTGTCTTATGCTCACTAAAGCTGCATTTTTTTTATTAAAAAAAAATGGTAAAACTAATATTGTGAAATATTACTACAATAAAATAATTAAAATAGTTTCTATTTCATTATATTTTAATTTTATAAATAATTTTCTTCAGTGTCACACGATCCTGTAGAAATCATTCTAATACGATGATTTGGTGCATTTCTAATTATAAATGTTGAAAACAGCTGTGCAGCTAAATATATTTGTGTAAACTATTATACAGTTTTTGTTGAAGTTGAAGAGAACAGCATTTATTTAAAAAGAGATATTTCATGTCTTTACTGTCACTTCTGATCAATTGGTTCCATGTTAAATAAAATTAATTTCTTTATAAAAATGTAAGACTCCAAATTTTTGAAGAGTAGTGTATCTGTCAATATGTTGCAATTGTTTTTCTAACAATACTGCATTGAAGCAATTGCATTGCAATAAATTGTATCATGACAGATGCACCATGATGTTTATTGTACCTTTATGTATTTTGACAGCACCCAGCCTTAATTTGCATATCCTCCTCTGATCGTATTACAAAGGTTTAAGCATCTGTTGCCTGCCATACTTGCTTCTGAGGAGATTGCATAATGGAAAATGTGGTGTCACCTTAGATGAATTTGAATAATTCTTCACAGTGGTACCACACATTACTGATGCTATACAGGAATGTGTCATGCGGCAGGCGAAGGTCTCAGTGGACGATGACGGTATTGAACCAGAAGTCTGTGTCATCGAGGTATATCTGTCTATTTTGTGCTGTACATTTTGAGGAAACATATGTTGTTGTTTTTTTCTATTAAGGACAGAGCAACAGTTTTAAATGTAAAATAAATTTTGTATTCATGAATTATGTGTTCAATAAAGACAATAAATTGCATTTTAAGCTCAATTA
The DNA here is from genome assembly GCF_936440315.1 of Barbus barbus. Classification (NCBI taxonomy): domain Eukaryota; kingdom Metazoa; phylum Chordata; class Actinopteri; order Cypriniformes; family Cyprinidae; genus Barbus; species Barbus barbus. The sequence goes on along the minus strand of NC_136740.1, from coordinate 22,975,132 downwards.
GGTTACGTAACATTAGGCAAAAAAAAATGCTGGATTATAAATATGCAAGCTTTGCATACTTTTTTCCACCACTGTCAGAATTGTTTTTAATTAAATTTTAATATAGATATGGATATAGATTTGAACAAATAAATGATAATATAATAAAATAAAATTCATTATTCCCCCCACAGCTTGGAGGTACAGTCGGAGATATTGAGAGTATGCCTTTCATTGAAGCTTTTAGACAGTTTCAGTTTAAAGTGAAACGGGAGAATTTTTGTAACATCCATGTCAGTCTTGTCCCTCAGGTAAGATTTTTTTTTACTAAAAGTTATATTTAAACAGTTGTAGTTGAAAAGTGATAAAAAAAATAAAAAAAATATATTTTTAGCCCAATTCAACTGGAGAACAGAAGACCAAACCCACACAGAACAGTGTTCGGGAGCTTCGTGGACTTGGCCTGTCACCTGATCTCGTCAGTCTTTACTCTATTATATGCTATAAAGAGCCAATGCAAGTAAAGTCAATCCAGTTTCTTAGATTTTTTTGGTGTTTCTGAGAATGCATCTTTTTTGTTTGCAGATTGTTTGTCGTTGCTCCACTCCATTGGACACTGCCGTGAAAGAGAAGATCTCCATGTTTTGCCATGTAGAGCCTGAACAGGTGATCTGCATACATGACGTGTCCTCCATCTACAGAGTACCTTTACTCTTGGAGGATCAGGGCATAGTTGACTACTTCTGCCGCAGGCTGGACTTGCCCATTGAGATGAGACCTTGCAAAATGCTCACAAAATGGAAGGAGATGTCAGACCGGTTTGTACTGTTTGGATTTGCCTAACCGTCTCAAAAAACTGTATTCTTCCCAAAACTTCCAAGGTTGGTACAGCTGTTTTGAGCAGTCTGTCCTTGTTTCATAGATCTGACAGACTCCTAGAGCAAACCTCCATTGCTTTAGTAGGCAAGTACACCAAGCTTTCAGATTCGTATGCCTCTGTTATTAAAGCACTGGAGCACTCTGCCCTCGCCATCAACTATAAGCTAGAGGTCAAGGTAAGGAATGCCAGAGGAACTAGTAGCAATTTCCTGTGCTTCTATGATGAATATGATATTTTTGCTCCATCTTGAGAGTGCCTTTTGAAATCAAATTGCATTTTTGCATACTTCACAATATTATTATTATTTTTTTTTTTACTGTATTTTTGATCAAAGAAATGCAACTTGGTGACCATAAGAGACTTCTTTCAAAAATATATTTAAAAAAATCTAACTTACCCCAAACTGTTATGTTTTTTCAAGTGTGTAAGTGTGATACTATACTTAATTTCAGTACATCGATTCGGCAGACCTGGAGCCAGCAGCGTTGCAGGAGGAGCCGGTGAAATACCATGAGGCCTGGCAGAAGCTCTGCAGTGCTGAGTTAGTGTACCCACAAAAACACTATAAATTCTGGCATATAATGGCCTACTTTTTCAGTGTAAACAGTACTCAATGGTTAAAATCAGGTCCTGCTTTCACTATTGTTCTCATTTTTATTCATCAAAGAATCTTGAAAATAATGCATCATGGTTTCCCAAACAAACAGACTTTATGAATGTAATATAGTTTACAAACTACCATTGCCTTTGAATATTTCACTTTGAATATTTAATCCTCGATTATGTTATTCAAATAATGTTCATTTGAATCTTTGTTTGACTGTTAGTGGGGTTCTTGTTCCTGGAGGCTTTGGTGTACGAGGCACTGAGGGAAAAATCCAAGCCATTAACTGGGCGAGGAAACGGAAAAAGCCATTTTTAGGTAACAAAAAACTTGGCAGTGCAATGTTACTTACAAAATATGATGTAAACACTGTTTGACAGCATGCCTGTGATTATCTCAATCTCGTTTGGCAGGTGTTTGTTTGGGCATGCAGCTAGCAGTGTGTGAATTTGCTCGTAATGTACTTGGCTGGGATGGTAAGAACACCCATATAAGATTTTATGTCTTTTAAATCAAACTTTGCACATGCTTTTAAAGTGTTTTTATTTTAACTGCTCTCCTTTTAATAGATGCCAATTCTACAGAGTTTGACCCTGAAACAAAACATCCAGTGGTAGGTAATGGTTTGGTAAAACAAATGAGCAAATCTGCATAATGGTTCTTCTTCTTTTGGTGTGATGAGACCAGTTTGTGTTACCAGGTGATTGAAATGCCCGAGCACAATCCGGGGCAGTTGGGAGGAACCATGCGGTTGGGAAAAAGGCGCACATTATTCAAAAGCACCTCCAGCGTTCTTCGTAAGTTTTAATCTTTTGTCCCATAGTAAACTGTCACTCATCACAAAATTAGAAACTGATACTGTATTTAAAGGTTTTAAAATTGTTTTGTTGTAGGAAAGCTGTACGGAGATGCTGAATATGTGGACGAAAGGCATCGACATCGCTTTGAGGTTTGGCTAATATTTCCAAAATGACTTTTTCAAAAAAAAAAAAAATTCTGTTTAATTAGTTTCTTTTGTTTTTCTAGGTGAACCCAGAATTGAAGCAACACTTTGAGGATAGAGGTTTTCGATTTGTGGGTCAGGACCTTGAGGGGGAGCGAATGGAGATCATTGAACTTGAAGGTCAGTGAATCTCCAGTATCTGAACCTGTCTGGAGAGGTAGTCAGTATTTGCTTCAGCTTGTTTCTTCTGTCACGACAGATCACCCTTATTTTGTCGGAGTGCAGTACCACCCAGAATTCACTTCTCGCCCCATCAAACCCTCACCTCCTTATTTTGGCCTTCTACTGGCAGCATCTGGGAAACTACAGAACTATTTACAAAAAGGATGCCGGCTCTCACCTCGGTAATTCTCTCAGATGAGCTTAACTATTTAAAATTGCAACAAGCAGTATATCTTACCTTGTTTTTCTTCTCTCTCTCTCAGGGACACATACAGTGACCGAAGTGGCAGTAGTTCACCAGACTCAGAGATATCTGAAATCAAATTCCCATCACTCTCTTAAAGTGGAAGTACTCATTTCATGAAAACAAAACTTTCATGACATAAATAAATGAATTAAAAAGGTAGTGTGTCCTTTTTAAGCATACTGTTCTGTCAACAATGATATACTTAAATGAAATAATATGGGGCAAGACGAGAAGAAGCATTGCACAGTTTTAAAAGTATGTTCATAACATCATGCGTGTCAACATGAGATTAGTGGGATTATATCGCTTGCTGATCTTGTATGTGCAAACATTTTTCAGATCCTGGTTTGACGGTGTAAATCCTTTCACATGTTAGAAAAAGACTGTCTACACAGAGAAAACTAGATAATATTCTCACCCCTTAAACACATCTAGAAAGCATTTAGACAGTTTACAGCTAAGAAAGCATTTAGACAGTTTACAGCTAAAAAAAAAAACCTTTTGACTTCCATTGTAAACACATTACTGTAAATGCAAATTATGTAGCTTTTTTCAAACTGAGAGAAGAAAGAAAATGATTGTCCCCATATAACGCAACATTAAACTCAAACTGTAATACAATACAATAATTGGGAAGAAATATCTGGTCTTTTATTTTGTAAACCCCATTCTCTGAGATCTCGCGATAATTCAGCAGAGCTCCGGTCGCCAGAAGAAGCGCCTGTAGAAGGAATAACAACATCAATTTATATTGGTTTTTGAATATTTCCTGCTCATACACGTCGAAAATGGAAAGATAATACAGAATTATTTGGATCAGGTACTACACTAATTCACCATCTAACAGGATTATACAAAACAAAAGGAAAGCATCACGAGATGTGGATTGGCACAAATGTTTACTTGCTAGCTGCTAATATGCTAAGCTGAAGTTGATTTGGTAATGAATTATAGCAACAACGAAAACATGATTTATTTGTTCATTTGCATTGTTAAGTTTATTAATATCAGTATTACATCCGCATTTGCACAAGTAGTTCAAGTTGATAATTTCAGAAAACATCAGCGAAGCTAAAAAGCTAAAGTCGTTAGCCTGTAGAGCAGATGACAGTTCTGCATTGTGTTTTTCCTAGTGAGCTCTGTGCATTGAGTGACTCTAGAAGTCCTTAGCTTGTTGGGGTACTTAAAAACAGTGTATTTGATATTTCTTAATACCTTTTTTTTTTGCAGCTGAACAGACCGCACTCTGGCTTTGAAGAGTCTCCTGACAGATATCGCTTGACTAGCATAGTATGACCCAGTACCCACCACAGACTAGTCGCTCTAACTTCTTCACTGTTGTGAAAGCAGAAGCCTCTTCAACACCACCCATCTCCACCAACATGGCCAACAGCACCGTCACCCCCGGGAAAGTTCCAGGCATCCCCGGACCTGCGGGGAGACTGAGTCCTGAAAGCACTCAGGTGAGACGCCAAGCAGTTCAAATGTTTTAGATTTTGCCTCTGTTTGTATTCCACATAACATTTATGATCTAATATCCTCCGAACAGGTGCTTAGTAAGAAGAAACTGCAAGATCTTGTGAGAGAAATTGACCCTAATGAGCAACTCGATGAAGATGTGGAGGAGGTTGGTATTACTCTTGTTGTTAGTGATCCACACAAGTATATATTTTCATAAATGACAAGTCTGTGGGTCTTAATGAAGGAATTTACAGTAATAGTTGTATTTCAAAATAAGAAACATCCCCTTACGTCCACATTAAAATGTGAATAATATGTGAAAAAATGTGTGTAAACTTGTCAGTTGATTAATTATATTGTTCCCTAGTTATCCATTTTTGTCAGCTCAGTGCTTTTAAGATTATTTTATATTATTATAATTTTATTCAGCAAGGATGCATTAATTTGGTCAAAAGTAACAGTAAAGAGATTTGGCAAGTCAGTGGGTTGCCCGAATGACTTCTCAATCTTTATTATAATAATAATAATAAAACAGTATTTCAAAATAAGAAGCATCACTTTACATCCACTGCTAAAATAAAATTGTGAAAACCCCCCCAAAAAAGTCATTCGAATTTTTATATGGTTCCCTAGTTATCTATTTTGAACATTAAAAATTCAAACATTATTTTATATATTTAAAATTTTAATAATTTTATTCAGCAAGGATGCATTAGGTTAAAAGTAACAGTAACAACATTTATAATGTCAAACAAATCCTGTTTCCAATAAATAATTTTCTTTTGAACCTTCTATTCTTTTTAGAATCTTAAAAATGTGTATCATGGTTACAACAAAAATAGTAAGCAGAAAAACAGTTTTTAACATTGATAATAATATGAAATGTTTTTTGTGCAGCAAATCAGCATATTAGAAAGATTGCTAAACCTTTGTCATCACAGGAATAAATCGCCTTGTATGTAAATGTATTAAAACAGTTGTAAATTGTAATAATATTTCACAATATTACTATTTTTACTCGATCAAATAAATGCAGCCTTGGTGAGTGAAAGCGATTTCTTCCAAAAATAGTCAAAATCTTACCAACCCCAAGTAGTGTCACTATGCTGTTGTCTGTTGATCTGAATCATTTCCCTTTCCCTTCAGATGCTCTTGCAGATTGCCGATGACTTCATTGAGAGCGTGGTGACGGCGGCATGCCAACTTGCCCGACACAGGAAGTCAAACACTCTTGAAGTGAAAGATGTCCAGCTACACCTGGGTGAGGCTCTTGCATAGACAGTTCCCAGTGGTTTGAGTGCCTTTTTTATGAATTTGAATAAGTGCACACATTTTTTGCACTGCTTACATTGAACTTTGTTTTTACATTTTATTACCATTCTCAAGAATAATACAAGGTAATAAAGTCCCTAATCCAATATTGCATCACAGAACGACAGTGGAACATGTGGATTCCTGGTTTTGGTTCAGATGAGATCCGACCGTATAAGAAGGCTTGCACCACAGAAGCTCACAAACAGGTCAGTTATCGTTCTCATGCATTTGAACTGATATTATGAAAAACGCATGACTTGCATACCTAAATATCTTTTTCTGTTCTTTCAGAGAATGGCATTGATCCGCAAAACCACCAAAAAGTAGCAAGATCGAAAGCACCAATAAACATTTTTTTCTGCAAGTTTTGGAAGTGGAGAGGGATTGAATCTATATATGTTATGTTAATCAGAGAGGCAGAATGCATTGTACTATTTCCAGTACGGTTCTGTTGACTTGTCGCATTCAAAAGGTGCATAGGAAGTGACGTGTATTGTCTGTACAAGTTCACTTTGTGTTAACCACCATGTGAACATTTTATTTGGGCACCTTGGTCTCTGACTTGGTGCTATACTGGAGTTTATTATATTATAGAATCTCACAGACTTCTGTGAGAAACATCAGTTGTTTATTGTTTTTCCCACAAACCACATTTTCATTCATATTTCGTGTATAGCTGACCCGTCATGCAGTCACATTACTTTTGCTCAGCTGGCATTAATAGCTATGCACAATTACAATCACCATGTGTCTGATTTGTTCATAGTGTTTGGTGTTATAGACTTCACCACTTAAGTAATATTTAGTACTATAGAGGACATCTTTCGTGTGTGACTTTCTAAAGGCAAACAGTCATTTTTACCAGAGAAATAAAATACCACTTCCCCCATTTAATTAATTGCATTGGAACTAGTGACATACTGCAGAATGGTTAATTGGTTAGAGGGAGTTATAACTGTGATGTATGGGAAATGGTGCATAAACCCTTTCTGCTGTGGATTTGTGTGCAGATTTGAACATTTCTGTGTAGTTAAACTAGAGTATAAACAGTTTTTTTTTGCCATGTATCACAGTGTTTTACAGTCTCCTGTTTTTCATGAATAAAAAACAACTAATTGTGATTTATTCATACTGAATTCACTCAGATTTTGTGGGACATTTCAGAAATTACAACTAACAAACTGTTTCAGCAATGCATCTATGTATATATATATATATTAGTGAATAGTTTAACTCTTAAATATCTCCACAATGTCTGTATCAGCAAAAATACATCCGTTTATGGAAATATGTGGCCTTTATAATATGACATGATGAATAGCAGATAAACTCTGATGCAGTAACAGTTGCCACACTAATAAAGACACCTTTATCCAATGTTGATCACAGAAATACGAACAAACAATTGGAAATTAAATGTACATATGCATGTATACGACGTCGTTAATCATGAGTTTCAGTGTGGTTCGCAAATGCTGATATCATCTTGCAGATAAGCATATAATTATAAATCACTAGTCAAAATTTGAGGCAGTTCAAAACCTTTCATCAAAGTTGTCCTAAAACCATAAACCAAAATGCGTTCTTGTCTTAGGACAACTTTGATGAACTTTTTTATTCCACTTCAAATGTTGACTACTGTATATACCTACAATATGAAAGACCTTGACATTTGCTTTTATATGTATTTGGCAATCTCAGACACATCCATCCTATTTGGAGATCTACACTCAAAAGTTGCAAGAACCACATATAAGTTAACAAGCACAGCTCTTGTTTTTCTCAGCGGCTTCATTGTTTTGCATCTTCTGGAGTGTTTGGGCTGTAGGTGCTGAGCTCTTGACTCCATCCCACCCGTCACGCAACTGGATCTCTCCACTTTTTATGCCCTGATAAACCCTCCGGGTCAAGAGTTCAAAGGCCTCTTTCACATTGTGACCCGTTTTGGCTGAGGCCTCGATGTACGGTGCTCTCAATTGGCTTGCGAGCTTCTCTGCCTCAGTTCGTTCCACGGCTCGCTCTCCAGCTTTGACCCGGTCACTTTTGTGTCCCACCAGCACAAAGAGCACAGTGTAGGGTTGCACACGTTCACACACCTCTGCATACCACTGCTGCACGTTTTCGAAAGATTTGCGGTTGCCCAGATCGAACACCAGAAGACCTCCGACTGAGTTGCGGTAGTAGGAGCGAGTCACAGATCTGCAAATGTAAGTTTTGGGGTTATTTTTTCCAGACCTCTGTACTATGATAGTCAATAATCTGTTTATACATTGCATTTATCCTGACTTCATTGTAGTTCATAATGACTTCTTTTTACCAACCAATCAATTCCCATTAGATAAAATTCAAATAAACAAATGTGTCGCTGGCTGTGAAAACCCAAGTCATTTTTTTTTGTGACTTGCTGTTTTCTACATAAAATCATCTTTCATAAGGTAAAGAACACTCTGTGAAAATGTAACCTTGATATCTTTAATACTGACTGAGTAATGCCATGCCAAAGACTAAAATCATAGTGAAATTACTGGTTGAAATCAAACTTTGATGCTTGTTATCTCATAATTAGATTTTGAGACTTAAGCCTGGATTTCACAGACAGGGTCACATGGGTTCTTTCTCACTGGATAATCTGTATCATTCTGATACATGCTTTAAAAGGAAAGTGTTCACGCAGCCATATTTGCAACGCCTCCGGGGAGCTATTTCAGGCATGCAAAACAACTCCTATTTCCTTGAATGCAGAAATACGGAAATTGGAAAAGCAGCTTGTCAAACTCACATTTAAATAACATAAAATAACTGTTGCATAAATGTTATTTCTTATCATCAAATTTCCTATCCTCCCCCACTGATGCAATGGCATTACCAGTTGGCAATTGGCTGTTTTATTTAGAAGGCAGGACTTGTTCCACCTTATTGTGCACTGCAATTTCTTCCATTCGTAAACTCTTAAAACTAATGGTTCTTTATTGGCATCTCTGGTTCCATGAAGAACCTTTATTTCCATGGAACATTTCCATTGCACAAAAGGTTCTATAGAAGAAAAATATTCTTTAGATGATTAAAATGTTCTTCACACCTAGAAAGCAGTTATTTTAAGAACTGTTCACTGAAAGGTTCATTGGGGAAGCCAAAATGGTTCTTCTATCGATTTTATGCTGAAAAAAAAAAAAAACTCTTTTGGAACCTTTATTTTTAAGAGTGTATTAATACGAGTAAACCACTGTTTTAGCAGGTAAAAATGCCTTGGATAACTTAAAGCAATGTTTAAAATGCATTTTAATTGCCCCCTTCACCTTGTCACAAGGCTTGCCACCCATGAGACTTTGGAATGATATGAGGCTGAGTAAATAATAACAATTTTCCTTTTTGGGTGATTTGCCTGTTTGAAGTCATCTATGCAGACCAGAAAACAGGCCCAACTCCAGCTCTAAGAAGTTAGATGGGCCGTAGTTCTCTCCGGGTGTCGTGTTTGTCAGGGTGGGACAATTAAGTGGGCCAAGCTCCCCCACCATGTGGAGCCCGGCCTGGCAGTGAATCCATTTTTAATGTAGACTGACAAAATACTTCCTGGAACTATCATGAGAGTACTTGTTGCTGTGATGATGAGTAATATGTTTCACAATCCTTTTTTACAGAAGCAAGGCAACTTCTTTAAACTGTTTTTAGACACTGAACTTATGACTAAATGTACTGAAGTTACTGTGAGGGGAAAAATAGTCCTGTGTGAATTATTCAGCTTAAGCAGGGTCCAAAACTGCTCCTGGAGGGCCACTGTCTTGCAGAATTTAGCTTCAACCACAAATAAACACACATGAACCAGCTAATCAAGGTCTTCAGGATTACTAGAAACTGACAGGTGTGTTGGGGCAAGTTTGAGCTAAACTCTGCAGGCTGTTGGCACCCCTGACCTAAAGTGTACGATCTGGAGAATGTAGTTTGTTCAATTCATGGTAGAACTTTTAAAACTTTGGACTTACCTAAACCTCTCTTGACCAGCTGTATCCCAGAACTGCAGTTTGACCCTCACCCCAGGTTCCACCTCTAGGAAGTGTACATAGAAGTCCACTCCGACTGTTTGGTTGATGCACTCCAGAAACAGATCCTCTGTGTAGCGCTTCAACATGGAAGATTTGCCCACTGTGGAGTCTCCTAGCATGATAATTCGAAACTGGTACTGCCACAAAGTGAGATCCATGACTTGAAGCAGATGAAAGCACCGAAAGAAAAGGCTTGGGTTGACTAAGGAGTCACGCCACCAGGATCCTCAGAGAACTTCTTACCTTAGAGTTCTTGAAGTTCTCATTGTAAACATAGATCAAAATAAACCCATAGTTCCTCAGGTTCTCCTGTGTTTTTCTGCATAGAGCAGAGTCTGTTTGATCGTTGTAGGGGTGGGAGCTTCTGTCTATCTCATCTGTTTCTTTAATCTTTGCCTGTTCATACTTGTTATTGGGCGGGCTTTGTGTGAGAGGCGGAGTTTATAAATAACAGCAGAAAGTAGGGAATTTCTTATAGACCAGAGGGAATGAGCATGCAGGATCATATCAGAACAAGCCCAGCATTTCCTGTTGAGGCAAGCTCATGGCATGCATCACATAAGAGCACATGGAATGAGGAAAAACATTTCAGCTAGGTCTTTCTCAATAGGCCAACCATGAGCATGCGTCCACCCAGGTCATAACCTCTGAAGATGGCTGGAAGACTTCCAATGTCATGATGAAATCAAGCCCACTATATTCCTCACCAGTGTGCATTACAGGTTAGTTTGCTGCAGAACGTGTCCACCATTACGTGCCTTTCCAAACAGGAGGTGAATAACAATGGAACAGACTCCCTTAGGACACAGAGACAACTTAGGCCGGCTTGGGCTATAAATAGAGTGTTTCACTTTGTTTTAATATACTTTAGTGGACTACTTTATAAATCCAGTGAGCCATTAATTGTAATACTATCAAAAGCGTTAATGCTATTAGTGTTTGTGTATATGGAAGCATAAAAAAACGCTGTTCAGACAATAAAAGTAATTCATACCAGAACAGCAAGGGTGGGGATCCACTGAAGCGGAATCTGTCCATTATTTACTGACAGAAAAAAAGCAGACGTTTAAAGAGCACTCGTAATATATTATTACTATGGTAGTCTTGCGTAGAATGACCATTAAGCTCCTTACAGCTTGCTTTAAATGTCTAATAATATGTAAACCATGCGTTTGGAAGCATTTTCTAACCCAGCTTGTAATGAAATGCATTTTTCTCGATGGCCACTAGGGGACGTACAATCTTTTCCTATGTCAATGATAACGCAACTACGATCTGCTGGCTTTTTGTACTTTCGGCTCTTATTTTGAAATATCTTATTGGAAATATCTGTGCAGTGTATTTAAACATTACTACGTTCATTATAGTAACTAAAAGCTAAATGAAATGAGTTAAATATTTAATAAACAAAAACGTATAATAAACAACAAAAAATAATTAATACAAAATGAGGAAATATGCAAAATCACGTTTCCTTTCTTTGGCACAGCACAACATAGTGCGTTGTATAATTAAAAAAACAGATAAAACACCAAATTCATTCATATTAACATTATACTTTGGAACATACTTTTAAGGACTTTTCTTAGAAAGCAGTCATTTTTAAATTTTATAATGATCTACGCGTTTTTTTAATTTTTTTTTATTATTTTTTTTAAAGTGTTAGATAAAGGATAAAAAAAAAGTTATTAAAGGCTGTACAGACAATTGACAACAAGCAGGGTTCACGTGACTTTTTCTACATTGTCCTTCATATTATTATAGAATGTTTCACTTTGTTTGCAGATGCTATATAATTCCAGTATGTGTTTAATTGCAGTACTATCCTCACGGTTTTATTGCTTTATCAGAGTTTGTAGATACAGAAGCATAAAAAGTAAATGATAGGCCTTTTGTACACTGTTCACTTCAGACATTTAGCTATTCATATCAGGTCAGCTAAGGTGAGGATACAGAGAAATGGGAAAGACACAGACACACACACACAGACACACACACACAGAGACAGTGGGGAAAATAATTTTTTGATCCCCTGCTGATTTTGTAAGTTTGCCCACTTACTAAAATGTAATTTTTTAAAACATTTGTATGCTGTTATTTTTCTCAATTTTGTCTCTATCAGTTAAAATAAACCTACCATAAAAATGACAAACCCTTCTTTTTTTTTTTCTTTTTTTTAAACTTGCAAAATCAGCAGGGGATCAAATAATTATTTTCCCCACTGTGTGTGTGTGTGTGTGTATGTACACACACACACACACACACACACACACACACACTCACAGAGTGGGGAAAATAATTATTATAAATAATAATTATATTATATTACAACTAATTATATTATATAATTATAATTCATTTATAAAATTCAATCCATAAATAAACCATGCTAATTAAGCAAGTATGCAAAGTAATCACAAAGTGCTTCAATGAAATCAACCTGTGAAATTAAGTATGGAAAGGACGTTTACTTCATAAGCATAAAAAAAGTATTTTTTAATCACAGCAGATATTAGTTACACAACACTTATTAATTATAAAACAATTCAAGTCCATTTAAAAGAAACATATCACTGGGACAACATCTACTTTAATATAATATTTGTGATTTATAGTGGTTTATATCTTGCATATATTCTATTTTCTAAGAATACAATGGTCATCAGTGGAAAAAATGTCCTAATGCAGTCTTATGTCAACTTAATGAAACACAGCATTTGCTGTTTTCAGCTGGCTCATCCTTGTTGGTCTTGTTTTCATGGATCTTGCCCCAGCTTTCATGTAAACGCACCTCTCCACCCAGATAGCCCTTATAAATACATCGGATCAATAGCTCAAAAGCTTCTGCCACATTGTGACCCGTTCTAGCCGAGGCCTCGATGTACGGTGCTTGCAAACTGTTCCACCTCTTCTTGATTCACTTCCCGCTCTTTTCTGTCACACTTGTGTCCCACAAGCACAAAAAGGACAGTGTATGGATTCTCTGAAGCTGGTGTTTGAAGCCCAGGTCAAACACCAGCAGGCATCCGGCTGAATGAGGAATGTGAAGCTGGATAAGCTGATGCTTCCTGAAAACATAAGTTCATGAGGTTGAACAACCAGTGTGCATTAAGTGATGATTTATTTTGAGAAATCTGAAAGTAAAAATAAATAAAAAATCCCTACGTTTAAAGGTGCTCAACCAATATATAAAATATTCTAATATATTTATAAAATGTGGCCCTTTGTAACTGAAACAACTGAATAACTCTTTCAGTATATAACATTTTGTCAGTACATTCAAATTATAATTTTGGGCTTTAAAAATACACGTTAAAAGAATTTTGGTGAGCATGTAGATGTGTATTCTCCCTGCTTACCAAAACTCTTCATTACCGGACGTATCCCAAATCTGTAGCTGTACTCTCACACCTGGCTCCACTTCTAGGATGTGATGTCTGACTTCTGTTCCATGGTACAGTTTGATTTTCTCTGGAAACGAGCCATTTAATTATCGATACAGCATGCATGACTTGCCCACATTACCGTCACCTATCATGATGATTTTAAAACTGTACAGGCACTTAGTGCGATTCATGACAGCTGACATTGCTCCAGGATCTCTAAAGATCTGACCAGAGAACCTGTTGAATTATAATTGATATTCAGATGGCTACATTTCAATTGCATGCAGAGTTAAATGCACAATTCTTTGTTTTACAATTAGGACCTGTACCTGTTGGTTTCTGAAGAAAGATTTCCTGTTTGAATGTGGTAGGAGTAGGACCATCCAGTGTTGATTCGATTTGTGTTGTCTTACAAGTTCATATATGAAACAGAAGTAGGGTTATGCAACAGACGGGGTTTATTCCAAAAAAAAGGAAGTATTTCTCAAAAACCTGACAATTGCATATCTTTGTGAGTGTGTGTGTGTATATGTGGACAGAGGGAAAGATTTTTTAATGTGCTTTTAAATTCGATTTATAATACGCAAAACAACAGAGGGGTGTTGTATCAACACTTGAGATGTGGTATGAAACATGTCAAGTTTATTATATAACTATAAAAAATTTCAAATTATTTTGAATACTTTAGTGGTTTCAAATCAAACAGACACAAATCCTCTTGGAGTATATTCTGATTAGTTACAGATATAAAATACACCCACATTTATATTAAATAAACAAATATGCACATACAGGTTCAGTGGTCATCTGAACAATACAGCTTTCCTTATAAAAGTACTTCTCCCATATCCTACATTTTTGTAACCACCCAAATAATCATTTCCTGTTACATGCTGATCCCTGATGCTGTCTAACACAGCATAAATCATTAGATTATATTATAAACAGCAGTATAACAGCACAAACGTCACAAATTGGCTTCAGTAGGAGATGCCATGTTGGCTCAAAGTGGTTCATGGTAGGTATGCAATAGTGGTTCTTCTGTCTGGGGCTCAAAGTAGATCACGCTAGCCTTGTGTTGGCTAGTACCATGTGAGCCTGGAGTACAGTACCCATTTGAGATCACTCTGTGTGCAGGGCAGTCGTATTGTTGTTGGCTCAGCTCTGCTCTTGCAGTCTGTGTGGATCGACACACAGGTAGATTCTGTCGGCTGTCCAGTGTTGAGTCTGTGGACATTTCACTGAAAGGTGTTGCATATTCTGGTTCGGGTGGCAGGGGATCAGCATATTCAGGAAGCTGTCCAGGAGTGTCGTAGTGGTTGAGGGAGAAGGGGACGGTGTAGCCCTCTTCCGGTGGGGGTCGGAATGTGAGTCCCATCATCTGCCCACCTGCTACTACATCAGGCTCAGCATAATCTGGGAACAATGGAGAAATGTTATAGAAATATGAAAGTGCTGTCAAACAATTATTTGCGATTATTCGCATCCAAAATAAGTTTGTTTACATAATGTGTGTACTGTGTATATTTATTATCTATATATTAATACACACACATGCATGTACATAAACATTTTATATTTCTATATTAACTATTTAAACAAATTATATAAATGTATACATGTAAATGTAAATATTTTCAAAATATATACTGTGTGTATTTATATATATATATATATATATATATATATATATATATATATATATATATATATATATATATATACATACACACATATATATATATATATATATATATATATATATATATATATATATATATATATATACACACATAATAAATATACACAGAACACACATCTATTACATTAACAAAAACCTTTATTTTTGGATGCGATTAATCGCGATGAATTGTTTGACAGCACTTATATCATATTTATTATTGATATTGATAAAATATTTATAATAGTATATAATTATTTGATTTTAATCAAAATATAAACAAAATATTATGAAATAAAATAATTTCTGCAAACCTCTGAGGAAAAATAACATTCATTGTAACAACACCATTTTCTTTCATTACAAAAAGTAATTAAATAGAATCAGAAATGTCCAACTTTTGTATATTTTTACATGTGTAAAAATATAAGATTAAATAGCAAATTAAAAATATTTGTTATTATTAATTAGTCTTTAAACATCTGAATTATTGACCAATCAGATTCATTTTATAGTGAATAAATCCTCCCTTAGATTGGACTTCATCCCCAGAGAACTGTCTTTTCCCTTGGCCAACTCATTTTAGCCATTATTAAATTCCCACATGATCCCACTGCTCAGCCACTGCACTGCGTCCAACAGTAGTTCTGGGCTATGAAAGGGGCCCCACGTTTCCCCCTCTCTCCTTCTCTCAGTCCTTCACTCACTAAGCAAGAATGCTAAGAGGGCGAAACTGTTTTAATTGAAGCGACTTTAGAAAGGACTCTGATTGTCCTGACCACTGACCCTCTGTCCTCCTTGTCCTAGAACCCCTGTCTCAGAGGTCTATTGACCAGTGGGTGGTGAGGAGGGTGTTCTTCTGGCTCGAATGCCCCTAATTTGGGCTCCAAGTAAAGAAGCCTTTCAGAGAAGCACCACCGACGAAAGAAAGACATGTTTATGCTGCCACTGAGCAACTGTTGGGGAGGAATGAGCTCCGAATGAAAGCCGTTTGCTTGTCATGTCTCTTCTGAGTTGCACTGGCAGCTCAGCTGAGCAAAAGTACACAGAGTGGGGTGAGCGAACAAAGGGGTCAGAATGACTACTTGGCTGTCTCTCTGCTTCCGTCCTGCTGTTTGAGCCACATTAACCCTCTTATTCACTGCTATATATTACTGCGATGTCTGAGGGCTGTTGATCTGATTCTGAGAACTGTTGTACCCAGCGGCGTCCTCTCGACAAACACTGCCTTGTATCGTTTGTCGTTTGAAACATTCCTTCATGAATTTCGGTATTCATTGCTATACTGGGTTGAAAAGCCTTCTGGATGTCTTACCATTGAGAGGAGGGTTGGGAAGAGCATCGTGGATGTTCCGAACCAGAGGGTAAGATACAAACTCTGGGTTTGTGCATGGAAGCTTCTTCCCGTGGAAACCCTGACAGCCTTAAGCAGAGACAATGAAAGTCAGTCAGGAAATACCAAGAACACATGGGGGACAAAGGAAAAACTGTACTAGAGAGAAAAAGGTTACCTTGGTCAACGCAGCATTTCTTTATTTGTGCATTTCTTTTTCTGAAATAAAAACAAGTAAATATCACAAACCCTGTCAAGAATACGTGTAGGAAATATTACACTCCAAAAGCAAAAGTGTGGACATAATACATTTAGATTTTCTATATCATTTTGTTTTTTATTCAAAAAAATGTATATAATATAAAAATGTAAAATTTTAACCAAATGTAACATGAGGATATAACATTAATATAACTGACAATATTATAATTTTTTTACTTTAAAAAAAAAGTAATGAAACTGATTTTAAATGATGAAAAAAGATATGTCCAATTATTGAGTATAGCATTAATACGAATGAAATTTAAAAAACATTTTTTTTTTTTTTGCAAACCACTGATTAAGGTAAAATAACATTTAATATAACAACTTCCACAACATTTTCTTTCAGAATAGTTATGGAACAGAATCATACATTTCCAGCTTGTGCATATTGTGTTTTTGATATGTATCAATTACATATTTTGTGTTTTTGATATGTGTACATTTCACAGCATTTAAAAACCACACCTGAATTATTGACCAGTCATATTTATGGTATACAGAGCTATCGATTACATAATTGGATCCCAAAAATTAAGTACTTGTAATTTGATTACATTTTAAAATACTCCGACTACAGTTACAATCAGACTACAGTTACTTTTTTATGGGTTAAATGAATACATATTTACACAATAGCAATAATTTATTTAAATTCAAATAGATTATTATTGTATAAATTCACATAAATTCTTATTTTATGTTGTTCTTTCAAACACATTAAAATGCACATTTTCACAAATTCACCAACTTTTGTCATCTGATCCTCTTTCACCTAATATTTTTAACTGAAGTACCACAGAGTATAAATTAATATTTTAATAATGAAGTATCACATTTGCATGTTCATGGTTCTCGGTCATTGGTTATAGTCACACAACATTTAGGTAAACAAATAAAATTTCACTTTTTCAGCAAGTATTTTTTTGATTCATTATAAAATTATTTGTTTTAATTTAAAATGATGATTTAATTGATTCATAGCTTTTCATTAAAGGGTAACTAAACCCTAAAACAACTTTTTTGAGTTAATGATCTGTAAGACTGTGTCTTTATTAGTGCTGTGCATTGATTCAAGTAAATGTTTTGACATTTGGTTATAAAGTGTTTTAATTCTACAATATATGACTGATGTTCGAGATGGCGCCACAGATGGCAGCTACTGTGCATTACTCTTCAGTGTTTGTACTGTTTTTGTTTGTTTTTCCTGTTTTTTGTTACTCAAATACGATCAGTTTTACCAGGGATGACCTGCTGAAAATTCGGCAGAACACACCACAAAATCTTTTACCAGATTTTGACAACTCAAACGTTTTGCTGGACATTGTAGTTGGCGGAGCCGTAGCTCTGGTCAAACGCTACAGGAGGTGCAGACTGGGGAAGCGAGCCGGCGCGCTCGTGAAGCTCAGACAGCGCAGATTTCGAATGCCGTTGCCTAGCATCCATCTGGCAAATCTCCGCTCTCTACCCAACAAAACGGTTGAACTCCTTCTGCTGTCCTGGACAAACAAGGATTTTTCTAACTCTGTTGCTCTGTGGTTCATGGAAACCTGGCTAAATGGCGACATACCGGACAGCGTACTACATCTGCCTAATTTCCAGCTGATCAGAGCAGATCGGGACGCGGAATCAACGGGGAAATCGCGCAGCGGCGGGATGTGTTTTTTACACTGATCTGATCACAGACACAGAACAACAACACCCGGACTCTGTTTTAATCATTCTCGGGGACTTTAATAAAGCAAATCTCACCCGTGAACTGCCAAAATACAGACAGCATGTTACATGTCCCACCAGAGACGGTAATATATTGGATCACTGTTACACAGCAATAAAGGACGCATATCACTCAGTTCCACGAGCAGCTTTAGGACTCTCTGATCACTGTTTGGTTCATCTCATACCGACCTACAAGCAGAAACTTAAATCTGCAAAACCTGTATTAAGAACTGTTAAAATATGGACTAATGAAACAGAGCGGTATTTACAAGCCTGTTTCTCTCTCACTGATTGGACTGTTTTTGAAAATGCTGCCAATGATTTGGACGACCTCACAGAGACTATAACATCCTATATCAGTTTCTGTGAGGACATGTGCATTCCAGTGGCGGCCGCTGGTCTTTCAAAGAGGGGAAGCTCATTTTCGGCCTACATCATAAAAATTGTCCATTTATTTAGCCTATACGTAAATTATTTTCAAGAAAATGCTCTGTGACCCTGTCGTACCAACTAGGCGTCTTTTCCAGTGACTTGACCAGTTTCCTCTCAATGGCCAGCAGAGCTAGGCTGCTTAAACGGCCTTGGCCCATTGTGAGCCGCTTTAAACGGGAGAAGCTCCTTTCTACACCAGCAGATGTAGCTCCAATTGTTGCCACTAATGAGAACAGTTTGTAAAGCTGAGGCATTGCACTGTCCAACTCCATGTCTTTAACCTTCTGGGGTCTGAGGGTGTTTTGGGGGCCTGGAGAAGTTTTGACATGCCCTGACATTTGTGCTTTTTTCAGTTGCTTATAAATATATAAATGGCTAAAGTCTAATAACACTGTAAACAGCAAAAACAGGGCTACAATAACATGTTAGCAGCACTTATGTACTTGATTTTGTTTTTGAGAAAACAACATTTATGCGTGGTTAGTGAAAAACTAACATTTTGAAGTCACCGAAATAAGGCCATAAAACACATACAGAACATTTGTTCACAAGACTTCTGAGAACTGGATCTTGTAGCCTAGAATTTTTGCTTCAAAATAATGTGAAAATCATCTTGTTTATTTGCTCACAAAAAACAATATTGATTTTTTTGAGTAAAAAGGGTTTATGCAAGAAGGCGTCAACCTTCATATTCACACCTGAGAAGACAGGCCTGCATAATGAGCTTCATAATGAGCCATTTAGTCAAGTATGTGACTGAGAGGAAGAGTTACAAAGAATACGAGGACAAAATAAATTTAAATTTTTTTTTGTTTGTAGTTTATTAAGTATATATTTAGCTATCACACAAAATAACTTGAGATTCACTTGTGAGTGCAGTTAAACATTTTATTAGGAACAATCAAAGCTGACTTTCAAAGCTGACTTTTAAGCATCATTACTCCAGTCACATGATCCTTCAGAAATCATTCTAATATTCTGATTTGCTGCTAAAAAAACATTTATTATGTTGAAAAGAGCTAAGAAGAATTTAATTTTTTTGATGAATAGAAAGTTCAGAAGAACAGCATCGTTTGTAACATGATACATGTCTTTATCATCACTTGTGTGCTAAATAAAAGTTTTAATTTTTATATATGCTGTCTCCAAGCTTTTGCACCTGGCATTTTCATAGTGTATATTGTTTATGTGCAGTTTAAATGATACCTTGCTCTTATCTATACGATCAAAACTCAGAGTATTTTTAGTTTGTTTCGCTTCATAAAGAAAAACGAGACAGCCTGCACCGGTGGGTTAAGGACCACCAAGTAATCACAGCTTTCTCCTGTTATGATGAAAATTGGCCAGCAATTTCGCCAAGCAAATACCAAGAAATAGGTTGCAGCAGTTTGAAAACTGTTCAAAAGCAGCCCCATTGAAGTCAACGGACGCTGGGCTTCAACAGGGAAATACACTGTGACGCTACGGGAATATATGAGAAGGAAATCGAGTCACCTGCTATATGTAGCTGATTCTGAACGAACTCGTCTCTGAGATGAACGTGTTCTAACGCATTTTTAATCAATAAAATGTTAACACAATAGTATATATTTGACCATTAATTTTTTGACATTATAGGGGAAGCCGAAGCTCCCTTGCAGTCTTAAAGAAATCCCCACTGGTGCATTCCTACCAGGACTCATTTAACCTACAACAACGACAAACCATGGTTCACTGCAAAACTCAGACAGCTCCGTCAGGCCAAAAGAAGATGCTTACAGAAAGGGGGATAAAGTCTTGTACAAACAGGCCAAATACACACTGGAAAAGGAGATCAGGCAAAGAGGAATTATTCTGAGCTAAGGAACAAATTCTCTTCCAGTGATCCTGCTTCAGTGTGGAAAGGTATGAAGGATATCATTAGTTACAAGTCACCACCCCCCAGCGCTGTGGAGAATCAACAACTAGCAGACGATTTGAATGACTTTTACTATAGGTTTGAAAAAACAACCCACACCCACCCTGAACACCTCTCCACACAACCATTAACACCTCCAGCAACCCTCCTCTCCCCCACACCTACGATTCAAATCAGTGAAGATGACGTGTGCCAGGTCTTCAGAAAGAACAAAAGAAGGAAAGCACCAGGCCTAGACTGTGTGTCACCAGCCTGTTTGAAATCCTGTGCTGACCAGCTGGCCCCGATCTTCAACAGATCACAGGAGCTGTGTGAAGTCCCCTCATGCTTCAAACGCTCCACCATCATCCCGTCCCAAAGAAACCCAAAATTGCTGGACTTAATGACTACAGACCTGTGGCTCTAACGTCTGTGGCCATGAAATCATTTGAAAGACTGGTTCTGGCTTATCTGAAGGACATCACTGGACCCCCTGCAGTTTGCCTACAGAGCAAACAGGCCTGTGGATATGGCCTGCTGTCAATATGAGACTGCACTTCATCCTGCACCATCTGGACAGACCAGGGACTTATGTGAGGATCCTGTTTGTGGACTTCAGCTCCGCTTTTAACACCATCACGGACACCCTTCTGAATAAACTAACTCAGCTCTCCGTCCCCACCTCCGTCTGTCAGTGGATCACCAGTTTCCTGACAGACAGACAGCAGTTAGTAACGCTTGGTAAATCCACATCCAGCACTCGTACCATCAGCACTGGAGCTCCTCAGGTCTGCGTTCTCTCCCCACTGCTCTTCTCCCTCTACACCAATGACTGCACCTCTAAAGACCCCTCTGTCAAGCTCCTGAAGTTTGCAGACGACACCACACTAATCGGCCTCATTCAGGATGGTGACGAGTCTGCTTACAGACAGGAGGTTAAGGAGCTGGCTGTATGGTGCAGTCTTAACAACCTGGAGCTGAACACGCTCAAAACTGTGGAGATGATCATGGACTTCAGGAGAAATCCCCCTGCTCTCCCCCCACTCACCATCATGAACAATACTGTGACTGCAGTGGAGTCATTCACATTCCTGGGCACCACCATCTCTCAGGACCTGAAGTGGGACAATCACATTGACTCCATTGCTAAAAAGGCCCAGCAGAGGTTGTACTTCCTTCGCCAGCTGAGGAAGTTCAACCTGCCACAGGAGCTGCTGAAGCAATTCTACTCTGCCATAATTGAATCCGTCCTCTGCACTTCAATAACTGTCTGGTTCAGCTCAGCTACCAAATCTGACCTCAGAAGACTACGGAGGGTAGTCCGGACTGCTGAGCGAATCATTGGTACAACCCTCCCCACTCTCCAAGAACTGTACTTCTCCAGAGTGAGCAAAAGGGCTGGTAAAATCACTCTGGACCCCTCACATCCAGCACACTCCCTGTTTGAACTGTTACCGTCTGGTCGACGCTACAGAGCTCTGAGCACCAGAACGACCAGACACAGGAACAGTTTCTTCCCTCAGGCAATCCATCTCATGAACACTTGACAATAAAATGCGGAACACACAACTATTATTTATTCACCACAATTGCTTACTTTTTATATCTAATTTTTTTCATTTCAAATTTGCACATATCAGACCTGTACACACATAGTTGTCTATATTATATATTGTGTTTTTGCTGTTTTGTACATTGCCTATTTTAATATTTGTATTATTCTTTATTATCTGTGTCCTGTCCTGTTGCGGTCTCTCTGTTGCACTGTGGAGCTTCTGTCACTAAAACAAATTCCTCGTATGTGTAAACCTACTTGGCCAATAAAGCTCATTCTGATTCTGATATGGTTTAAAAACGTCTGAGTGCTGCCCTCTTCAGGTTGAACGGTGGCTACTGCAGTTGAATTTTCCTATTGGACGTTGCATACCCCTGTGATGTATGATGGCACTTACTAACCACGCCCCTGGACGAGCTCACCACGGCTGTATCCGAAATCGCCCCCTATACCCTCATTCACTATTCCCTACATTAGTCCGCTCCTACAGTTCATTGAAAGAGTGAATGAAACGAGTGAGTGAATTCGGACACTCGGTGCACTGGAAGGACTGCCGCTTTTGCAGTTTGCTTGCTGGTTAATAATCATTTGATACGGGCAGCTCCAGTAGTAAGACTGAAGGATTTATCTTGAACTCTGTCATGGAAATTATGTATAAACCCTAATAGTCAATTTACAATTTAATTTTTTATGTGTGTTGTATTACGCCGTGGACGAGCGCTTCTAAAATGAATGAATGGATGATTCAGCTGACTCTCACAGTGCATTATGGGTTATCTCTAGCCGTTGAGTGTACATCGGTTGTACACGTTTTTGCGGTGCATTGTGGGATTGAATGAGTGCACTCGAGAACATCCACTATGATTTCGAACACCACTTAAAATGGCTGTCCCCTCAAATTTGAGGGTATAGGGGGCGATTTCGGATACAGCCGTCTCCGCTGGGCTCTGCCCACTTTTCCAGCATTTTTCAAATACTGCCAGTGGGTGGAGTTAAGCTCTGACTAGGGGTTTAGTTACCCTTTAAACTCATAAACCCCCTGAAGTTCCTTCACAAACTCAGTTTGGGAAACATTGATGTAATATAATGTTTAATAAAAAAAAAAAAAAAAAAAATCGTGACGTATTGTCAAGTATGGTGACCCATACTCGAAATTGGTGCTCTGCGTTTAACCCATCCAAGTGCACACACAAAGCAGTGAGTAGTGAACAAATGCACACACACACACACACACCCGGAGCAGTGGGCAGCCATGCTGCGGCGCCCAGGGAGCAATTGGGGGTTCGGTGCCTTGCTCAAGGGCACCTCAGTCGTGGTATTGAGGGTGGAGAGAGAGCTGTACATTCACTCCCCCCCACCTACAATCCCTGCCGGCCGGGGACTCGAACCCGCAACCTTTCGATTACGAGTCCGACTCTCTAACCATTAGGCCACGACTTTAATGTACTTCATGTTGTTAATAACAATAAATTGAATATTTTCTTACTCTTTGTATTTTTATATCAATATGGTACAAGATTATCTTATTGACTTCTCTGCTAATGTTTCCACTGCTAAAAGGACATACTATCATGACAAAATTAACAACTCACCTAACTCTCGCATGCTATTTAAAACATTTTCCTCCCTCCTTTGTCCTCCTCCTCCCCCTCCTTCATCATCTCTAACAGCTGATGACTTTGCCACATTCTTCATTAATAAAATTACAAACCTCACTGCACAATTTTCCACACCACAATCTATCAAGCATATCTTACCAGCAAACATACACTCGTTCACATCCTTCTCTCCACTCTCTGAGGCAGAAGTCTCTAAACTCATCCTTTCCAGTCATCCTACTACCTGTCCGCTTGATCCTATTCCATCTCATCTCCTTCAAGCCATTTCACCTGCAGTCGTACCTGCACTCACTCACATCGTTAACACATCCCTTCACACTGGAATTTTTCCATCTGCATTTAAACAGGCTCGTATAACTCCACTTCTTAAAAAACCCACTCTTAACCCAACTCTTTTAGGGAACTATAGACCGGTTTCCCTTCTTCCTTTCATTGCAAAAACACTTGAACGAGTTGTGTTCAACCAAGTCTCTGTCTTTCTCACACAGAACAACCTCCTGGACAGTAACCAATCTGGCTTCAGAAGTGGACATTCGACCGAAACTGACTTGCTTTCTGTTGTTGAAGCCCTAAGACTTGCAAGAGCGGCTGACAAATCTTCATTACTCATCTTGCTAGATTTGTCTGCTGCTTTTGATACAGTCAACCATCAGATCCTCTTGTCAACCCTATTGGGAAAGGGCTTCTCAGGAACCGCACTCCAGTGGTTTGAGTCTTACCTCTCTGATAGGTCCTTCAAGGTATCTTGGAGAGGTGAGGTATCCAAGTTGCAACATCTAGCTACTGGGGTGCCTCAGGGCTCAGTTCTTGGACCACTTCTCTTTTCTGTCTACATGGCATCACTAGGTTCTGTCATTCAGAAACATGGCTTTTCAGATCACTGCTATGCTGATGACACTCAACTCTACCTCTCATTCCATCCTGATGATCCGACAATAGCTACTCGCATCTCTGCGTGTCTAACAGACATTTCTTGCTGGATGATGGACCATCACCTTCAACTTAACCTAGCTAAAACAGAACTGCTTGTAATTTCAGCTAACCCATCGCTTCATCACAATCTCAGCTTCCAGTTAGGCTCATCTACCATAACTCCTTCAAAAACAGCCAGAAACCTTGGAGTTGTGATTGATGATAAGCTGAATTTCTCAGACCACATTGTTAAAACTGCCCGGTCCTGCAGATTTGCATTATATAATATTAAGAAGATCAGGCCCTTTCTCTCGGAACATGCAACACAACTCCTTGTTCAGGCTCTTGTTCTGTCCAGACTTGACTATTGCAATGCTCTCTTGGCAGGTCTTCCAGCCAATTCTATTAAACCTCTACAATTAATCCAAAATGCCGCTGCAAGATTAATCTTTAATGAGCCGAAAAGAACGCACGTCACGCCTCTGTTCATCAATTTGCACTGGCTACCAATAGCTGCTCGCATTAAATTCAAGGCATTAATGTTTGCCTACAGAACCACCACTGGCTCTGCACCCCTTTACCTAAATTCTTTACTTCAGACTTATGTGCCCTCTAGAAGCTTGCGTTCTTCAAGTGAACAACGAATTATTGTACCATCCCAAAGACACAGAAAAACACTTAAGGACTTTTTCATTAACTGTTCCCATCTGGTGGAATGACCTGCCCAACTCGATCCGAGCAGCCGAATCCTTACCCATCTTCAAGAAACGGCTAAAAACTCATCTGTTTCATCTTTACTTGACCCTCTAACTCTAGCACTATCTATTCTAATTGTATTTTATCTATGTCTTTTTATTAAAAATAACAATAATAATAATAATTATCTGTACTGCGTTAAGCTAACCAAGACTTGTAATAGCACTTGCACGTTGTTGCTCTTTTGTTGGTTTTGATTGCTTCTTATGTCCTCATTTGTAAGTCGCTTTGGATTAAAGCGTCTGCTAAATGACTAAATAAATAAATAAATAAATAAATAAATAAATAAATAAATAAATTTAATCAATGTGAAAAACAAGGTCAAAAGTAATCTAAAAGTAGTCTGATTATATTACCTAAAACATGTATTGTAATGGATTACATTCCTAACAACATTTTTTGTCATGTAATTTGGATTCAGTAACGGATTACAATTTCTAAATAATCTACCCAGCTCTGATGGTGCAGTAAATAAACACTCCCTTTGATTTTTCGGAATGAAAACGTAGCTATTTTTCGAACCATTAAAATGTGTCGCTTTATTTTTGAGTCCAGTAAAATAAATTCATTACTGTGACGTCAAACAAATTTAGAATATTCTGATGTAAAATTCATAAAGGTTACTCCGTACCTGTATCGGTACTTGTTACGGTTACATCACTGCTCCGGGTGTGTGTTCACGTTGTGTGTGCTTGTTTGTTCACTACTCACTGCTGTGTGTGCGCACTTGGATGGGTTAAATGAAGAGCACAAATTCCAAGTATGGGACACCATACTTGGCCACACGTCATGTTCCTTTCCTTTCCTTTTCTCTTTTTGGTTTCCTTTTTTATAATAAAAAAAAATTAATTCTTTAAAGAAAAAATTTGTTACCTTCTCCACCAAATAAGCCCAGCTAGAAGGCAACCCACACATAGAGCGGCTCCTAAAACCATGCCTGCCACTAATATCACTGCTTGACTGGGGCCTGTATGGAAATAATAATAAAAGCTCTAAGACTTTAGAAACCACTATGAGTGTAAACATCGTATTTGCAATTGATTTCCAAAATCACCTCACCTGAGCTTCTTGTGATGACAGGACTCTCAGTGGGCAGCGTGTCTAGAGGCGCAGTCTCTGTGACAGCTGCTTTCCCAGTATTCAATTCTGATGGAGAGAATTCATCACAAGTTTAAAAGACAAGAATTCAATTAACTCTTGCTAGATTTACTATAGTGTGCTTGGAATTTGACCAATACAATAGTCTTTTAGTGTCAATATGTACTATAAAAAATTGAAACTGAAATTTACGTGGCATAAGGGAACTTAAAAGAGATTCCGGGGCGGACCCTCACCATCTCCATGGGAACGGGGTCTGAGGGGGGCAGAAGGGCAGCCTAGCACTTGAAACTGTGCAGAGGCCCTGATATGCCACTTCTGGGGTTTCACGAGGAGGTAGCGTGCAACTACTGGAGGAATCAGACTGTTGAGTACTGTCACATGACCATCAGAATGGGCCTCAAACACCTTAAAAAAAAAAGAAAAAAAAGTTCCTAAGAAAATAAAACATTGCATACTGAAAAAAATCTGATGATCTGCAAAAAAGGCCTAATATTACCAAATTTTATGAGTTAAAATCAGTTTTATTTTTCACAAAATAAGAATGATGATATTTTATTAAATTATGAATTGGCTGTACTTATCAATGTAATGTCAAACGTTTCCATTTTAATGATTCAAAATGTATAATTGAAATTACAATCTGCGTCATTTGTATCAGTATAACAAAAAAAATGGAGTGGGAAAAAATTTCAAGTACTCAATTTAATGTGAAAGAAATAATAGGCTTTTTTCACAAAATCCGTTTGGATGAATCCACTGTTTGGATGTAGCAGAAAACATCTGGGTCATGTTTGATTTTTCATCTATCACTCCCATAATTCTGACCTTGAAACCAAGATTTGACATAAAATAATGTCTTCAGAATCATTCATACATGTAAAAAAAATCAGCTAAAAACTGAACAAATGGTTGTAATCTTGCTCAGAGGAATATAGGAATCATGTCTTTATGGCTGTTTTTCTGGTGATTAAGGAATAATACAAGACTTAACCTTATAAATGTTTGTTAAAAGTAAAAATGCTACAAAATGCACGTTTTGTGAGCAAGTGTGACATGCTAGAGCAAAACAAGCACCCAAAATTAGTAAGAAACGTGATGGAACTTATTCAGCTAATATGATGCAGGGCCGAGCTAGTTATATTCTAAAATAAATACCTAGTAATGTATATAAAATTAGGGTCTGTTCACAAAGAATGTGTTCCTGTGTCCATTTGCGCTGTTTATTCATTTGCTTATCCTATGTAAATCTTTTAACACTGTAATCGTGTTGAAACGTTTACTGATGCAGCATTACGTACCCTCTTATCTTTGCTCGATGTTGCTTTGTAGACTTTCCAGTTCTTGTGGTCTTTGCTGAACATGAGGGTGTAAGATTCAATGTAGTAATGTGGCGTACCCTTTGTTATAATGCCTGAAAGCACATGTAAACATTCGATTTTTTTTGTTTCTGTAACACTTACTACTGCTGTAATATTTCAGCAGAGGTTTGCACAATGATTATTAGTGGTTGACCTCTGACCTGTGACACTACTTCTGTCCCACAGCTCAATCTCCATCCATGGTTGCAGGTCCCCAGAGCTCGCAGCCCACTGAGATCCCTCATGTTCCGGAGACCAGGAGACCCTCTGACCTAATCTGTTCACCTCCTCCCACACTGAAGAAGTGTTATAGGCGACCACCCTAAGCTCCCTGTCACACTCTGCGCATGGAAGAGAACAGAACTTGCTCAAACAAGTAAAAAGTATACTTTCTCACACCTCAGATAAACATCGTAATTGTAAGTTTTCAGTTGTTAGTGTTTATCTTCTAGCAATGTATAATTACAAATAGGCACTAACAGCACGTTTAAGGTGTGAGTATCATGTAGCAGGTGTAACCGTGTGTTAAATAAACTGTAATTTATTCCTTAACACCGACACGCAGACTCAATCCTGGTATTAGGCATTTGCAGTTTAAAAAAATACTAGTCCAAAGCCATAATTTAAGTCTAGATTAAATTAGCAATGAATTTAAATAATATCTATAGGAATAACTACAGGGAAATAAGTTATTACCTCTGTGGAAGACAAGACGTTTATCTGACAAGGAGCCACTGTAAAAAAGAAAAAGATTCTTACTATGTACATGTATTAAGAAATATATAATAAATAATAATTAAAAATTATATTATAAATTAATATTACATTGATACATTTACACAAATCATATTAGATAAAAGCAGTTTTATTTGGAGGCAAGCATGGTGAAATCACATCACACTCCTGTTATTGGACGTTTTAACTCATTAATAAATTAATCATGGCTGACAGCGAATAACACATTTCTACAATTACATCAATAACTGTATGGTTTAAAAATAGTTTTCAGTAACTGAAAACCTTTGCTTTTGTGTAATGCTGCATCCACACCACTGGGAGTCTATATACAACTTACAGCTAACACTTTAGTTTAGTGACCAATTCTAACACTTAACTGGTTACTTATTAGCATGCATATTACTAGCATATTGGCTGTTTATTAGTACTTAATGCCTTGTTTTGCATGAACATTTTAGATTATACCATACCTAAAATTAACAAATAAAGCAGCAAATTAGAAGTTAATTGAGGCAAAATTTGTAAATAGTTATTAGTGAGAACTGGTCCCCAAACTTAAGTGTGAGCAACTTGCACAACATGCCACACACTCACGTTTTTGACAGTACTCCATTAGCGAAGTTAGACTCATACAAGGTAATGCCCCTCTGCAAAGAGACGTTGATCATGCCTCCCAAACTGTCTGAAATTACGCCCGCATGGATCGCAGCTTTGCATAATACAGAGGTCTAGTAAAACATAAACACGCACATTAAAATGTTACGTCATTTAAAGTTTAACACTCCTTTTATCAAAAGTGCCTGTTGTAAGCTTTTACAAACATCCATATATGGTAGTAAATTCAAATGCCATGACTAATAATCCCACTATTGCGCACAGAACATTTCCCATCTTACATCGCGGTATCCTTGTCCATGCCAGCCCCAGATTTCTCCTGTGACGCCTTTGCAGCCTGCAGGACAGAATGCACTGGAACACAAGTGAGTCCAGGATTCAGATATTAAATATAAACCTGTATCCTACAAGATTCAGAGTAAATAATTTTTTTTTTATTTTGCTTTAATGTCAGGTTATTGTTGAAGATTTCTTCTTACCTAATCTGTTGAGAGGAGAAATGTATCCCTCGATGCAGACATGAAATGAGCTCTATGGAATAGAAATAGCATTGACATGAATGGCGCAGTTACAGTCCAGAACATGTGCTCATATACACTGGCTTTGTGTCGTCTACACTTCCCAAACTGACTTGACGTAACTGTGTCTTACGAAACTGATGCATCAGTGTATAATCACAGGAAGAAGGGCAGCATTTGGTACATAGCACAGTTGTCTAGGAATTGGACTATATATAAACAACTTGATACACAGTAAAGGAAGGAACATATCTGGAGCAAAGTGAGAACTTTTGACAGAACATTGACCTCAAGGGACATTTTCCAGAAAGTTAAAGCTTTTAACTTTTAGGTCACTACATGCTTATAGAATTGTAAGGCATTTTTTAAAATAAATACTTTTATTTAACGAGGATGCATTAAATTGATCAAAAGGCTAAGGCTTTTACATGTTCAGAAATGGTTTCCAACCAAAATATTAAGCAGCACAACTGTTTTCAACATTGATAATAATAAGAAATGTTTCTTGAACACCAAATCAGCATATTAGAAAGATTTCTGAAGGATGATGTGACACTTAAGACTGGAGTAATAGTTGCTGAATATCCAGCTTTTCCATCACAGAAAGAAATTACATTTTAAAATAGTTTTTTTTTTAATTTGTAATAAAATTTAAAAAAATAGTTTTTACAGTATTTTTGAAAAAACAAGTTAAAAATTTTTAATTCTTTCTTTCTCAATTTTGAGCAATATAGTGAAGTGACGTGTGGCCAAGTATGGTGACCCATATTTTGCGCTCTGCATTTAACCCATCCAAGTGCACACACACAGTAGTGAACACACACACACCGTGAACGCACACCCGGAGCAGTGGGCAGCCATATTGCTGCGGCGCCCGGAGAGCAGTTGGGGGTTCGGTGCCTTGCTCAAGGGTCTCACCTCAGTCGTGGTATTGAGGGTGGAGAGAGTGTTGGTTATTCACTCCCCCACCGACAATTCCTGCCAGACCTGAGACTCGAACCTGCAACCTTCGGGTTACAAGTCCGACTCTCTATCCATTAGGCCACAACTGCCTTTTTAATGTATTTGTCTTATTTTAGTTTTGATTACTTTTACTATTAAAACATTTTAGTATATACAAATATGGAAACATTACATGTATATGAAATTTGAAATAAATACATACATACATAAAAAATAAATAAAGAAACGGGTGTATCCAAAATGTACTGTATACATTTGGTATTGTGTGTGTGTATATATATTCTATAAGTTCTTCAATTAATTATTAGATATTTCAATTAATTATTGTTTTTGCATACAAAGGCAAGAGAAGATTTTCCTTATGGGAGTTAAAAACTTAAGAATTCTTCTTAAATTAAATTCTTCTTAAATTATGCTTGTTAGCCAGTCAGGAACTGCCATGAGTGGCTTCTACTGTGTAGTCAGGTGATGGTTAAGCTTTCATGCTGTGCTTGTCAATGCAGGAGGAGTGAGCATACAGCATTCCATCTACTTCAGTGTGTGCCCCCAAGCACAGGGGCCTCTCCTTATTCAGGCCAGGAGCGGCAGTCTGCTGTCCTGCTTACAGAGCAAACACTCTGAAATCCAGCCAAGGAGGAGAGCTGCATTCCAGTCGGTCACCCTAACACACATTTTAAAATCCCTAACTCCAGGGCCAGCCCATTGAGGTCCTCTGTAGTTTAACCTACATACTGGGCCTTGGTTCCACCATAAAAATATAATATAATTATAGTGTTAATGTATTATTATTTATATCCTATTAAAGTTTTTATTCAGATTTTGAATTTGATTTTATTTAAATTTCATTTAAATAGTTTTTGCTTTAGTTTTAGTTTTTTAGTTAGTAATTTTAATACGTCAACTTTCTTCACCTAATATTTATAATTTATCTTATTTCAATTAACAATTAAAAAAAATAGTTAATGATAATAACCCCGATTATACCTAATATACAGTAATAATTAAAGATTGACCCTTAAAGACGTTACTTTACTGTAATCTACTTAGACATGCAAGGATGTTTATTTAACGATCTGTGCATGACCTCCGGTAGGGCGGTTCACATGTGATGTTGGAAACGAGAATAAACAGTAATTGAGATTAGGATGGGAACTGCTCCCACTCTCAGCCCAGAGTCAGCTGAAGCGCTGTTTACTGAGTAAGCTGTACATTTCGAGAACAAACAGTCCCTGGTGTGTTTACTCTGATCATATACAACTCGCTCAGAGCAGGAAGATCCATGGGGCCACATGCCATAAGCTCTTATTTTGTTGATGGATTTGTGGATTCGGTTTTGGTCTACTGTTTATAGGTGCATGGAAAGGAATGGGAAGTGTGCAGGACATTAGCTGTTACCTGAGTGCTGATTGGTTGAATAGGACATGACGAA
Source organism: Barbus barbus (assembly GCF_936440315.1). Lineage (NCBI taxonomy): Eukaryota > Metazoa > Chordata > Actinopteri > Cypriniformes > Cyprinidae > Barbus > Barbus barbus. Next base: position 22,943,190 of record NC_136740.1, on the reverse strand, counting down.
GCCCCGTCCTGAACGGTGAGTGCCGGAGATGAAACGCACCGTGACTTCATTAGTACTCACAGATATATTCCTGTTTGGGGTGGACAGCTGCCCACACAGAGGACCTGGAAAGCACAGATCACATGATATAAAAAAGCACAGTAGATTTAATGCATTTTTAGATTCAACACACAATCGTGGACACCTTCACTGCCATAAAAGGCTGTTCCTGCACTTATGTGACCACACAACTGTCATGCTACAGCAGAGTGGAATGCAGCATGCAAGCTGCAGTCATGCTGTGGTCACGTGACTGGGGAGCAGTGTGAGGTTGGATCTCTGGGATTTCTCAGTATATACAATAATATACTGTAAATGAGGTGGCTATAAAATTAGAGTTAAAGGTAGCTGTAAATAACTAATGCAAGTAGGTTTGAAACTAATTTTGTGTCTTTTGGGGTTAAGAAGGCATGTGTCAGGCCTGATTCAAGGAAGGATTTCTTACCACTCAGAATCAACAACAGGCAAGTCAGTCTGTCCAAATTCAATAAATTGAGGAAAAGGAATTACAATTCTGGTTGTTGCTTTGCCTTAAGACTGGTATTTAAAATAAATTACATAATTAAGATTTAATTATATTATTCTATTAAATGTTATTTGAAATTATATATTAAATGATTCAATATTTTTTACATTTTAATATTTTTAATAAAATATTAAATTATTTAAAAAATGTAATATAATTTATACGATAACATGTAAGAAAGTGATCCCTAGATGTATATTTAATCAGTGGTTTAATTTCTATATAATTATATCATTTTCAATCATTTAATTTTGTTATTATTTAATGTGTAATTTTATATATAATTTTAAATATGATATCCATAGCATATGATAAAGTAAATCCTTCACAGGTATTAAATAAGTTATTTAATTTATATTGAATTATATTATTATATTTAATTATATTATTTAATGTATAACTTTAAATATAATTTTAAATATGGTATCCATAGGATATGAAAAGTAAATCCTGGAAAGGTATTAAATATAAAATATTGAATTTATATGCAAGTATATTACTATATTAAATTTAGTTCTTCTATTTATTTTTTTATAAATTATTTTAAATATTTCATATAATTCACATGATATCCCATAGCATACGAGAAAGTAAGTCCTAGATGGGTATTTTATACAAGTTATTTAATGTATATTTAATAATGTTATGTAAAATCTTTAATTATAATTTTTTTTATCATTTAAAATATTTAATGTAATTTTTATGATATCCATATCATATGAGAAATGAAATCCTAAATGGATTATTTAATGGTTTAATTTATATTTCATTATATTGTTATTTATTTTTTCTCTATAATTAAATATTTCATTCTATAGCAGATGAGAGAGGTAATCCTGAAGGAACACTTTTTTTTGTGGTATTAGTGCATACATAACACTGGGCTAGTCTGTCATTCCATAACGTCTGTGTGAAGAGGGTCATACCCACTCTAGTGGCTCCACTGGTGTCTGTGATGGTAAGAGAGCCAGATATGCAGTCTTGGCTTCTCTCCAAGTCAAAGTCCCCAAAGGTCAAGAGCAGCGTCTGGCCCTTCAGTACCCTTAGGGTCCACTCACACTGGGTGTGGTTAGGGTAGGTTCCCGGGAAGTTCAGCGAGGTCAGTGTGCCACTGGTGGGACTGAGGACTGTGTATCCACACCCATTGCCTAAAGAGAAATGATAGAGGGAAGATCACATTGTTATTAATGTGAAAGGAGTTAAAAAGGCATTTTATCTTCAGTTAAAGTTTAAATTCTGTGGTCTGTTTCCACATATAATTCAACCAGACATTTTATCTCTCATTTAACTTCCATTAATCATCAAATGTGCTAACTAGTTTCTCTCTTGGCATGTTTCTAACCCATGGGAGCATTGTGGGTATTGGCAGGTCGTTGGCTGAGTATTGAAGAGTGGATTGCAAAAGCTTGTGTGGTAAGGGGGCTTGCCAATTTTGTCAGTATTAGTCACACTTGATGGGCTTTCCATAACTGGTGTTAATTAAAGCTATAATTGCAGTAGGGTTTAGTTGATGGCAATGTTGTGTGTTATACGGTAGCTTCCACAGACATGCTCTACCAAGTTCATAAACATTACATAATTGCCACAACAAAACGATTGGCAACTAGTTTGGAGTTCCACTAAAACCCATAGTCAATACGAATGGCCAAATTTATCTAACGTTTTTGAGTCTCTTGGTTCCTGTGTGATGAACTGGAGTCCATCGTTCGTCTCTCATTCCTAATTTCTCAGTCAGCTCTGAATCATTTGGGTTTAAAGCTTCTGTGGTCCCCTTCTTTCTGCTTTAGACACAATTTCTCTCTAAATCTACTGAACCTCTTGATGCTATGAGATGTCTTAATAAATCGCGTAGGAAAACACGATTTTGTGGTCAAGCTGTTAACTGGCAATGTTCAAACAATTCACTGCACGACTCGATGTGGTCAAAGAGTTGAATGTTTCATTTGGGTGAGGGCGATTTTATCTACAGATGTCTTTATACATTTCAGTCAGTATTTAACCCCAGCTAAGGTTTGTGGGTGAAGCTGGTGGCGTTTATTGCAAATAATCGTTTCCTCAACCCAATTTTATTTGAAATTGTAAGTATTTTATGAGGTAGTGATTTCATATGAACTTTTACAATGTGATTTGTATGGAAACACAATTTTTAGAAAAAAAATCTAATAAACCCCTCTCCAAAACAGTGAGGCTTTGCCAAAATGCCAAATAGTTATTGCCATGAGAGCGTGTTGTAATCTTGTGTATAATCTGTTTGGTTTAATAAAGGTAATAAAGTTTGGAGATCAAAATATGATTGAATATTTGCTGACATAAATTATAATTGATTGCATTAAATCAATTTGAAATATTCCCAAAGGTTTTTTTTTTTCTTTTTTTTTTTGCAGGACAAACAAACAATGTTAATAAAAAAATTAAGTTTTTCCAAAACAGCTCTATGCCATATTTTTTTTTAGGTTAACTTGCCCTGAAAAGAGTAAAAACTGTGGCCTTGTGGTGCTATAAAAACATAGCTGTTTGTTTGATCTGGACCTGTCCATCTTAGCAACACTGGCTCCACCAATTATGTGGTTTTGGGGCGTGGTTGTTTTTTTTTTTTTTGACCAATGGCAGGCAGGGTGAGTGTTTAGAAAAACCTGTGTGGAAACAATAATGTGCTGGTGTGCAGAAACTAGACACAATAGTCGGCTACAGCTTAACAAGGCCAGTTTCATTTGTAACCACATCATAAAATTCACAATGAACTCCTCATGAAGCACAGCCTGAGGCAAACTTTAGACATTATTTAACAGCAGGCAGACACTGATGACATCTGTGCGATGTCTGCAAGTTGAGTTCACAGCAAGGTGTTTAAAACATGAGGCGCGTGAGGATGCTGGGTATAATTAAGACACTTGCGGACACAGAATATAACATTCCTTACAGCTGAGCTACTATGAATGCACTGGGACCATGGATACCAATCCATCATCAGCACTACACTATCAGGCAGTGTGTAATTTTATTTTCTCTTCAGGGGATTTGCAGGCACGTCCCTGCAGGCCTGAGCCCACGGCAGACAGGATGTTCGGCTGTTTAGATTGTCACATCACAATTCCTCTACGTCAATCATATTACATTTGTAAACTCAAAAATATTTGGGGACAAGCTGTTTTTTCCTGTTCTTTTATATTCTGGCAAATCCTGGACACTCTCTAGATCTTCTAAAGCTTAGAAACAATACGATATAGCGTGATCTCAAAAACATGTCAGCTCCCATTCTAATAAAATAACATGCCAAAAAACAGCCAGCTTCCCTTCTGGCTAATCTGGTATTGTACACGTAGAGTCCTGGGGGTGGACGTTTGAATGGAAAACATTTTCCGTAGTCCTCACAGTCTGTGAATCTGGCTGCAGTGATTCATGCTGACCCCACACATATTGAGAAATACCATCAACAATTTCATTCTTTATAACTCACTCTCTAAACACAGACAAAACAGGAGGATATCATTCAGTCCAGCTGTCTGCCTGCTGATGTGCTGGTGGTCTTATAAGGGAAAACATGGCTATAAACGCTTTTTGCTTTGTCTATATTTCTAAAAATCATTTTTAGAGAATGCAGTCAAGTGAAAATGAGGATACATTAAAGTTAAAATACTTCAAGGTCAGCTGATCAGAGAGAGCAGGGAAAAACAGCTAACAAGTGCCCAGGGAATTCCTCAGAACTTAGTATCCGGTTAAAGTAAAAAAAAAAAAAAAGTTGGTTACTTAAAATATAAGAGAGTTTTGATTTGTTTAACATTTTAGGATAAATCCCATCCATTTGTGTTATTTCATCTAATCTCTAATCTAATCATCTATCTATCTATCTATCTATCTATCTATCTATCTATCATCTATCTATCTATCTATCTATCTATCTATCTATCTATCTATCCAATAAGTGATATTTTTTAAATTTAGAAATGTATGTGTGAGTGTATATTTATGCACACACGTGTGTATGTATGTGTATATATATTATTTATAATGTACATGAGTATCACCTACCATCATATTATACATTATACAGTAGTGCTACTGTAACAGTACTTCATAGTAGTATAGTAGTAAGTAGGTGCAATCTTACCCTTTTGACCGCATACCAACACCAGGGTTTCGATGCTGAGAATAAGCCAAACCCGAGAGAATTCCATAGTATCCCAAAGAGCTCCATATCTTGTGTGCATGGTTTCCTTCGGGATATCCCTTGCTGACTCTAGCGTTCAGAGGTTAAGCCATAAGTTTTAGTTCATCTAATCAATCTACAAACGCTCCCCTTTCACGCTTCTCATCGAAGTTAAGACGCAGCAAAATAGCCTATCCCCGACTGGGCATGGGTTAATGTCCTCTCCTCTTATTGGCTTCAGGACGTGCTAGTCAACTTAATTACAACAATTCCTGATTTGTGTAAAGTGAAAATGTCCCCCTCTAACGTTTTCCCAAAATAATGAATTATAGAGGGTGCATCCGTGCAAACAATGCATTAAGAAAGTTAAAACACAGCACTTGCAGTCATTACATCAATGCACTAAAATTAATTGGTGTGAATGACAAGTGTTCGTTCAAAAGGACTTTCATTAGACGCTGCTTTTACAAAAAATAAAAACAAATAATAATAAATAAAACAAAAAATAACACACACACACACACACACACACACACAAGCCCCAAGCGAGTCGGATCTTTTTAATGAAACGGTTCAGAAAACCCGTCTGAACAGCAGTCACGTCCAGTTCTTCCCATTTACTGTTATATCATATTTTTTAAATATTATGTTTGTGTTTTTTTTAAATGTATTATTATACTGACTTCTTCAGGACAAGATATTACTGACAGAGATAGTTGAGGTGATTATGGAAACCTGTGATGTTAATGCATTTAAATCTAAAATCGAGAAGTTTTCTTTATTAATCTGTTCCTTTTTGACATGCTACATGTTTGTATCATCATGACTATGATTGCATCATTTTTTTTTCGATATTTCTTACATGTGTGCTTTATTTCATTTGGTGTCTTTATACAGAACCGACCTTCAATCCAGTTTTTAAACATGACTCACTAGCTCTAGAATTACTAGTGTGCAGTGAATGTGAATGTAATTAATAATTAATTTGTGACCGTGGCTGCAATTATGAGCTTACACTGACACCTAGTGGCGAGAATGCAAAATCACGTGTGATCTCAACATAGGCCACTATGAGGCGATCTCCTCCTTTTAATGAGTGGGTTCTCTAGCTCTATTTAACATGTTTTATAAGTACAGCAATTTGCTACATCTGTTGTGCGTGGAGAGAGTACGTTTTAAATACTTGGCCGTGTGTTTTGTGTCTTTTATAACAGATGTTGCAGTCTTGAACAAGCTGACTCTGAAGACGGTTTTGGACCATCAGAGCAACAAAACTCACTGATCTGCAAAAAAATAAAGGACATACTTAACAGTGAGGTAGAGACCATTATGCAAAATTGTAGAATATTATTCAGCATAAAAGAATAGTTATCTAAAATCTAAATTCTGCCATCATTTACTCATCCTCATGTCATTTCAAACCTGTTAGACTTCTTTTGCGGAACAAAAAATATGTTTTAAGGGATGTCTTAGATTCATTTAAAATGACAGTATATCAATATACAGTACAGTATCATGGTCTTAATTGTTCTCTGTCTGTTACTTTAAAACTTGTTTATTAAATATGTACATTTTGAGTCAGAAAACTCGTGTTTTTTTTATTGAAAGTAGTGAAAATTAAAATGCTACAATATACTTTTCTTGTCTAACATTTGCCATGTTTCTTAAAAATTAGCTATTTAGTGGGTTATTTCTAATTGATTCCCACCTCTCTACTTGCTTCTGCACTGTAGACATCATTGGAATGCAAACATGACAAACTCCAATCATTTTTTTGTACATTTTTGAAAAATATTTAGCAATTATAGTGATCCTTAAGTTAAAACACAACAACAAAAAAAAAATAATGCAATGAAATCACAATTATTTGTAAGCAAAGCAAAGCCATGCATTTTTTTTTTTTTGCAGAAATTGATACGTTGCATTTCTGAAGTCTCTAATATGAATGAGACCTGCCCCCAAAAAATTTGTATTTATTGTTAGATTTTGTATAGCAATATTTAAATGCTAAACTGTACATTTATTGGTATTGAAAGCTCTTTATATATCTAGATATTAAGCATGTTACCATTTCATTTTCTGGGATGATAATGTCAAGCTTATTCAATAAATAATATAATCTAAAAAGTGCTAAGTATTTTTTGATTCTGATATTATGTTTGATATTAAGCTGTAAAGATGTAACTAGCCATCATCTGTTTACCTTTTTCACATTCTGAATATACAGTATACCACCAGATGTCTATAAAACATTAATAAACGATTGATTGAGATGGCATGACAATCCTGTTGTATACGTCTGACGTGCTAAAAATGCAAACATATCTTGTCGTTTCCCAGACAGATTTCAGTTCATCTAAGTGTGTACTTAAAATAGAGGTCATTCTGCTCTCAGCATAAGGTCACAACCTTCTGACTGTTTTCTCTTACAGCAGTCCAATCTTTTTTTTTTTTGCTTCAAGTGTTTAATCATATAAACAGTTTCCAGTCCTACACTGTATTTATTCTTAGAACAGTTTTCCCTATACATGACACATACGTGCTCACAATCTTATTTTACTTGAGAGGAGCTCTTCATAATCCTCCCACACTTCTCGTGAATTGAATAAAACTGGGCACAGTCCATCACTCTGTTGTCATTTACCTCGAAAAAAGGTTTGTGTGTGTACTGGTGATTCCCTTAACGGGACTCAAACGTGGTTTTGTGGAGGAAAGCGCACCTGTCTCACCCTTCATAATGCTATACAGGCCCCATTCTGACGTTCAAATGGGACACCTAAACAAATGATAAACCGCTGCACGGTGCCCGCCAAGGCAACGACTGAACAAGGTCATATAGGAGATGGTGACTATTACGCAGTCATATGTGCCTTTGCTCCAGGCAGATCCCAGAGATCATGTATTTGGATACTGCTGCAGTATCGTCTTAGTTAGGGACTATCTTGAATGCAAATAAGCAAACTTTGGGTACAATTAAAGAATAGGAGGGAAGCATTGTTATATATGATGGACTCGTATTTGGCCAGAAGTGAAGATAAAAAGATTAAAAAAAAAAACATTAATGATAGATTTGGTTCTTATTAACATGCAGCTTTTGACTTCACAAGACATTAATTGATGGACTGGAGTCATGTGGATTGCTTGTGGACTATTGTGATGTTTTTATCAGCTGTTTACAGCCTTATTCTGATGACACCCATTCACTGCAGAGGATCCACTGGTGAGCAAGTTATGCAATGCTAAATTTCTTCAAATCAGTTCTGGTGAAGAAACAAGCTCATCCATATATCTCAGATGGCCTGAGGGTGAGTATTTTCATTTTTGTTCATCTGTTCATCTAAAAAATGTTGTTTTTACGCCATTTGTTTGATGTTGCAAGCCTGTATGACTTTCTTCTGCAGAACACAAAAGAAGATATTTTGAAGAATTTGTCAATTTTTTGGGGTCCAAAACACCACTGGCCCCCAGTGACGTTCACTGTCATTATTGTTTTGGACCCCATTGACATACAATGTAAAGACAAAAAAGTTGAAACATTTTTCAAAAATATCTTCTGCAGAACACAAAAGAAGATATTTTGAAGAATGTTTCAACATTTTTGTCAATACGATGCATGTCAATGGAGTCCAAAACAACAAAGGACCCCCCTGACTACTGTACTGTATCCTACTGTATTTACATTTTCTAAAACATATTTTCATATTAACAATTTTTGGTTGAACTATCTATTTATTTATTCAGTGAGCTAGTTGAGTTGATAAAAAGAAGATCTGCTATTTTGTGTCAAGTAACTTCAACCAGTTTTAACAGCAGGTGATTCCCACCAGGATACTTTCCCATATTGAGGTTTAAGCACAGTAAATGCATGTATATTATTGTCAAAACAGGTGCATGTTTGCTGCAAATTACTTTGTGGCATAATTTGTTTGACTCTTCTTAATTGCCGACCATCTTATTGCTTGATCTACATCTCTGGATTTGGAATCCCCTGCTGTGAATATGTAATAGGTAGACTGATTGTGATAGAAAGATGATGCACTGTTCGCTGCTGTGTGAAATTAAATTGGTATGAAAAATGTGAATGGATGAGCGTGTGGCTATCTCCGCCTGCCATCCCTGCTGGCTGTGGGACATGGCTGGACCTTTGGCAGCCGAGGTCCAACTTGGCTCTGTTGCTTCCATTCATGGCTCAATAGGTAGTCCTTCCTTTTGTGGAGCCTAAACAGATTAACACAAATCCATCCAACCTGTGGGACAGCGTAGATAAGATGTTCTATAGCTTGTTGGCCTCATAATGGCTATTGTTATAGAACTGGAAACTTACAGCACAAAGTCTGCTTGGTTTAGTGGCTTCAATTTCCATGGAAAAGGAAGCGTTGTTTCAAAAACAAATCTTATATAGCCCATGTTGTAAACATAAGCTGCATCCCGAATGACACACTATACACTATGCACTTATACACTATGTATTTAAGCACTATGTACTCAACCATGTAGTGTATGAATTATATAAGGTTATTTTGTCATTAATAATCAGAGTCTGATAGCCCCTCGCCCTTCGCTGCGTAATTAAAGCTGCGAAAGTTGAGTGCATTAACCCTGCGTCCCAATGTGCATAATATCCACCCTATCTGCCCTAAATGGTATTGAAAATGACTAATATCATCACATAGAATTTAGGATGGATAGTGTGCTCATTGGGATGCAGGCAAAGTTATGTAAGTGCATCATCCGGTGATTTTAAAGTGCAATTTTTCTTTTTGGAATTTTCAGTGTGAACATACTACTTGCACTGTTTATACTACAAAACATCATAGAATAGTGCATAAGTACACGAATTGGGATGCACCTATAGTTTTTTTTTTTTTTTTTTGCATGACATAGTCAGTTTTGACAGTTGAAGCCTATAGCAGTGGTTGTCATCTAGGACCTCGGTAAACTTCCATAGAGACCAAAATATTTAACTATTATGTAATATTATATAATATAAAATTATATTATATTTAAATATTCATATTAAAATGTTTTAAAATACTGTATATAGCCTATAATTTAAAGGTACATTTAAAACATCCTTAAACTGAAATAATAAAAATTAAGATAAAATGCCTACAGCTTACTATTGCTTTTTTACCCTCTGTCTTTTGCTTATACTGTTTTCACAATTATATCTTGATTTAGGTTTAATACATTTTTATCAGCTATCTCAAGTATGCTGTGAACACACACACACACACACACACACACACAGAGAAATTCAGATGCAGCAATGCAAAATAGGGGCCAAAAAGGCTGAGAACTAAACATGTTTTAAAGAATGCCTGCCCTTTTTCCTCATTTTGTCAACCAATATAAATCACATCATTAATTTCCTTCAGTTATGGAAGCTGCTTGTCTTTAGTAGCCGGGCTAAAGAGATTACAATGAATCATTATGTACATAGCCTGAGAACAGCAGGATGATTAGAGCTCAGCTTCTCGAAAGCCCCGCATGGGGGCGTCGTTCGCACACTTTGAAGCACACTACGCATACTGGAGCGCCAGAAGTGCGCTCGGAGAGAAAGAAACATCGCTTGGATCTGTTTATCCTGACGTCAGTTTGAACAGATCGCACTTCACGCGACTCCGAACTGAGCTTCGGCTGGATTTCGGGAATCCACACCATCACCATCCAAACTACTGGAGCCACTGAAATGATTTCGGCTTGTTTTCCCAACTGGACTAACAACATAAAATGAATACCTGCGCATTTCTCTTGATCCTGGCTGTTCAGATTCACGCCGACAGCGTAGAGGGACCAACAGGTAAAGTCCCGTTTATCTGGAGTTAACTTACAGAGATTGCGCACTTTCAAACTTGTGTGTGTTTTGAGGACTTGAGAAGCAGACGCTTGTTGTCTTGACAGCAAAGAGAGGCTGAGCTGCACTTCGAAGCCGCTGAACTTTTCTGATAATGGAGAGATTTGGTCTCGGTTGTCATAAAACTGTAAAGATCCCATCAGAAGCTTAAAATGAATTGTGTCTCGGGCTGTTTGTTATTTGGCGCGAGACTCATGTTTAAACAAATTCATAGTGTGAGTCTTTGAACTATTGTTATAGTATTCTTCATTGAAAACAGACGTCTGGAAGTTGTTTGGTGTAAAGTAAACAAGTGCAGCCTCATCGGCGAAGCTTTAAATCCGTTGAATGAACGAAACGTGGCTGCACCAGACGTGTTATAAAGGCAGCGAGGTGGCTCATAAATGAGTGTTTTTATATCAAATTCATGACAGAAGGAATTACAGTGGGTTGAATTGTGAAGGGAATTAACCAAGCATTTATGTAATTTTGTTGTTTTAAACTGAATCAACTTTTCTGATTATTCAAATCTTTATGCCTAAAACAATCATTTATTTATTTAACCACTAAATAATCATCATACACGTTTCACCAGAGGAATTATTATTTTTTACTCATTTTGTGTATTTATTTATTTTTGCCGTTTTAGTAGGGCTAAGTGCCTTGTGCAGAGTAGTATGAAGTACAGTGATGTAACCTACTGCGCTCTTTATTGCAGATAAAAAGCCCTCGCATTCAGTTTTGCTTATGAATGATCACAGCTTGTTTATGAGTTGTTCAGCGTCCTAGATGCTATTATCTCTTTTTTCTTAATCAATTTAATAACAAATCTGTCTTTTTAAAGTCCATCTTGAGGTTGGTGCCACTCTTCTGTCATTTATTTATTTATTATTATTACTTTTTTTTACTTTATAAGAAATGAGGGAATAAATATCTTGTCCAGTATAAGAGGGTCTGACCAAGCTGATGTTCATCTGGTTTAGCTGTGTGTGCTCAAAACCAGCCCACTGACCAGGCTGGGAGACCAATTAAGCAAACCAGTTTAGGCTGGTTATTTATTTATTTGCAAGGTAATGTGAAGATTGGGGTAAATTTATATTTTAATATACAAATGCAAATTGTACACATTCAAATGAATCATATTTATCATCTAATACTGTTTTCCCTCCTGAATTTTTTTTTAATGTAAATCAGCTGCTGGTGGTTTTAACTGCATGAGGGTCTCTCAGTCTGGTCAAGCAGGGTACTCGGCTGGTTGAGCTAAACGGCCTTTATAACAGCTCTAAGACCAACCAATAGACCCAAGCCTGTCCAGACTTGGAGACCAGCAAACCTTTTTGCATTTGTACATTTACATTATTTTCCATTATTTGGTTATCTGTGTTTTTAAGGAGCGTTGGCTGTTCTCCACACTTTTTGATTTCAGGTTTTACTATCCTCGTAGGCATAACCCGATCCGCACACACACTGAGATTATGAACTGCTTCCTCCTCCACACTGTCAGTGGGCTGTATGAAGACCGAGCAGGTACAGGGAAACTGAAGGGTGCCGCGTGTGATTGCTCATAATGGACCACTCCCTCGGAGCCAGGCTGTAGGAAACACGTCGCATGATTCGGCCAAGAAACTTGACAAACAATCATGATCCGTTTGAGGAAGCTATTGATTTTCAGTTAACTAAATGGCTTCCATTTAGCAAGCTGTCAGGTAGCTGTAGGGTTCTGTAACTACTGCTGCGGTCTGTGCATTCCCTCTGTTCTTCAGCTGCAGTCTAATCCTAGTTTCTGTTGGTTTTTGGCCTGATTTACACAGTGTAATCCACTCTTTATTGTGTTCGGCTGCTATTTCCGCCATTGTTTTTTTCCACATTTGTTTTGCCATGGCCTGGTTGACAGAAGGCAGCGATGAGTGACCCGATGTGAGATGAATACAGGCATTGTATCCAAGTGTCTACTTCATTTTTAGCTCTTCACACCCTTCCTGTTAAATTACATGCTTTGTGAGTTGTGCATCATTATTTTGACTTCGTAATATGATATTAATGAATGGATGAACTTTCTAAGCGCTGATGTCATTTAAAAAGAATTGAATAGTTCACAAAAATGTCTAGAAGCACACAATCCTTCACCAGTCATATAAAAGTATTTTTATTTATTTATTAATTAAAAATAAAAGAAAAAATATACTGATTTGACAATTAAAATGTACTGGAATCAGTCAATAGATTAATAATTAAGGTTAAATTTTTGTTCCTTACTTCTGAATAGCATAATGAAGCTGACCTTCAAGTGATTTTACCTTTCAAGGATATTTTCTTTTAGTTCTCCTGTTCATAATCGTAGATGCTGTCGCAATCCAAACTGTGTCGCTATGGAACTGACACAAGCAAATGTCTCTCATAATAAGGGGAATGAAGCACATCATTAGGATGAATAGGGAAATAATTAAAGCACATGACGATAATTATACTAAAGCTGTGACAGAATGGGGTAGCTTCACATTAGCTAGTGATGGAATCTCTGGAGGCTTGACATGCAGTGCTCTTTGTTGGGATGTGCAGCTATGCTCTATTCTGATGTATTGACATCTGGAATAATCTGGTAAAGTCAGATTATGTCTATAGATATAATCTATCATACTACCGTATTTATTCCTCAATGTGTGTTGTGGGTTTAGTAGGAGTTGACATGATGTAGGTCTTGTTGATATTATTGATTGATTATTGTAGATATTAGGAGATAAAATGATTTTAATGACTATCATGTCATGTGACCCCAGCCTAATTGTATAGTGTAAAAAAAAAAAAAAATCAAATGGTTGACCAATGGGCTGGAAGATTGTTTTTCTGTGACACATCTTTGTGACAATTTCCATTGAACTATCTTTAAAGGAAAGTTTCTTTATTACATTTTTTTTTTTTTTTTTTTAGTGGTGTGCCACATTTAATGATTGTGGGACACGAACATTTAGCACCGGTTTTAAAAGTAATCCAAATTAATTAAAAATAATTATTTCTGGTGTTACTTGTAACATGTAGACATCTGGACTTATAAAGTGAGTGTTTAGTTAGTGTTGTTTTCCTCCTACTAATAGCTATATCAGTTATCAGCTTCTAAATATAATGAATTATCATTACATGTACCAGCCAAAATTTCCATATGGGTTCATCTTTATTAATTTCACTGGATATTTGCTCAAAATTGCCACTTTTGTTCATTGGCAAAGTGTAGGCTGGATAAATAGACTTGGCTTATATTGGACTGTCACTTAGAGGAGTACATCTTATACACAAGCTCTTGAATTTGGAGACCTTTTCAATATGCTATCAACCATGTTTGGAAAGGAAGAGTTTCTGTCCTTCCCCTGTACCTAATTGGCTTCCTCAGGTGTGCTGGACTGTCAGTCCTCTAGCTTAGTTATAGCTTAGACTGCAACTGTTTCTTGTAGTACAGAGCATGGCATGTGCATTAAGGTGTTATCCATTTTCCGGGATCCATTGCAGAAGCACTGCAGTAGCTGGGTGAGCCCAGATCATGGAAAGCAGCTATATTTCACAGAGCCATAATTGTGGTCATGATGCAAATTACCTCAGGACATGAAACCTTTGTTTGCTTTCAAAGGTGCTTTTAAAAGGTGAAGAATGCAGTTTCTGCGTGATACTGTGACCTAGTGGAATGATAAAAAAGCCTATTTCCAAAACAACCTTTGTAAGTTTACTTATCACACCCTTTCATGCATTGTGATCATTCTTCTTATCCTTACAATATCTTACTATTTTATCTGGAGATTGACAGTTAAAAGACAACATGTTTGGCAAAAACCTGAGACTGTAACTCTTTCTCTCACAGCCTTGTTTTAATCCGTGTTAAATTCAATATGGCGTCTCCAAATTCCTCAATCTTGTTTAAAACACCATTGTCTGTCTCGATTATTTTGTGTTTCAATTTTAGTTTGCACTTCTATAACTGAATCTGAATTGACCAGCCATGGTCCCACACCAAGTTTGCACTTCTATAACTGAATCTGAATTGACCAGCCATGGTCCCACACCAAGTTAACACCCTCTGGCTCAGCCTGCTACAGTAGCCATTCCAACTATTACTGTTGTTTGAGCTGGAAAGAGATTGACGGATCTGAGCAGACTGCTCTAAATGTTTTGTTGGTGCCTGGGAGGCTCAATGTTTACACTTTTGGATAAACCCTTGAATGGCATATTTAGACAATGCACAATAAACTGGGTTATGAACATGTATTTTGGCATAAAAAAAATCTTACAAACTTCAACTTTAAAGGAATATGTCACCAAAAATTAAACTTTCCTCATTATTTATTCATCCCCAGGCCATGCAAAATATATATTACTTTTATTCTGCAGCTGAGGAGAAATTAAAGTTTTGGAGAAAAACATTCCAGAATTTTGTAATCTATTTAGAATAAAATGCAATCAGATGAGGCTTCCAAATTTTGGCAGATCCAAAGTAATCCATGCAACCCCAGAACCCCCCCCAAAAAAACAACAACAACAACAACTATATACTGTACTGCTACAACTACTTGGTTAAGTTCATGACCTCTTGTGTGAAGTTTGTGCATTTAAGTTGCCTAAACATGGATTTTGGACCATCAAAAATGGTCAATGTTGAGCCCCGTTCATTTGCAATTGAGTGTTTTCCTTCAAAACCTTAATTTCTCTTGGGCAGAAAAAATATTCTAGAGGGCCTGGGGGTGAATAATTAGGATAATCATGAAATTTTAATTTTTAGGTGAACTATTTCTTTAAGGTGGCATACAGAGGTTGATTTGCTGTGAAGTTATGAAAGTACAAATGAAGTTTCAGAGGGTTTTCCCCACTGATTACGAGATAATGCAGGTGTCTGAACATCAATGAGACCGCCCCGGTGCCCAGGTGTAGGCGTGAGACCGTGGTAGGAGGGCTCGGATGTCTCAGGCACCCAGATATTATGCATCAAACAGATTCATTAATCAGAATCATCCTGACATCCAAATTCTTTGACCTAAGCTAATTGCAGAGTACCTGTAAAACAGGAGGCGGCGAGGACCCTGGTGACCAGAATTTTATTTCCTTTGTAATTAAGGAAATTGCATAGCGTCTTTTTTTTTTTTTTTGCACTTCCATCTGCAGTGGAATCTCAAAGGACTTCTTTTTTTTATTTTTTCTTCCCAGTCCTGACTGCGTTTAGCGCTGCTGAAATAATGAGGAAATGTGTCAGAGAGGGTTTTGAAAGCAACAGCTGAGAGCGCTCGTTCCCCCAGCATCAGAGGCAGTCCGTCTCGTCGAGAAATGTTTTCTTTGGACTTGCCTGTCAAACTGCTCTGGACTTATAAGAGGTATGAGGTTGGGACGGGAGGGGGTTTTGGGAAAGGGGGACTGCCAGAGGGCTCTCTCCTCCTCCTCTTCAAACGGCAGGGCTGCTCTGAATCAACATCTGATGGGAAATGAGCGTATGACAACAGAGCGAACCGGTGCTGTCTTTTCCTTTTGTTGTCTCTGGAAGGCTGCTCCGTTCCTCAGTGATTTATCTACGGATTTCAAAAAAACAGTTCCAATTTCAAGGGGCCCCTGATGGAAATTTGGCTCTGAGAGGATCTGAGGCTGGTGTTTAGATGTGAAAATGACAGTGAAATAGACTCTATAGATAGACTAGATAGATCATAATAGACTCCGGAACAGGAGGTCACTTAGAAGCCTCGGCTTACCCTTAGGTTTTGTGAGTTTTGCTAGAGGAAGTGCTCAGCTCTGTTAGATTCTCCCACTACCCAGGTGCAGCTTTTTTTAATTCATCCTGACAGTGCGCTCTATGATTTGTTCTCCTCCTTACAAGCAGTAATGCCCGAGGCTACATTTTTTTTCATTTTCAGGAAGCTTTTTGCCTTAACTTTGTTTAGTGTCTGTTGAGCAGCACCACGTATCAGAGGATTGCAGGTGTTTACACTGTGTGGGTGGTGAATATGCTTTATTTTTAAGCACAGTAATTTCAGCAGTGATGGTAAACAATGATTGAGACCAAAGGGCGTCTCTGCAATGGCTTTTTGAATTATATCCACCCAGGATACAAATGAACACCTGCCAAGTGCCAAATGCAAGTAAAATTTCCTCAGATGTTGTTAATTGCAATTTAGGAGCATATTTCCAATTGCAAATTCAGCATTTTGCGGGGTAGACTTTATCAAGTTTGTCAGTAAACAAATAGCCTATGATGTTGAAAGAAGTCTTAGAAGTCATTTATTTGATCAAAAATACAGTAAAAACAGTGATATTGTGAAATATTATTACTTTATTATTAATTAACATGTTAATTCTTCTTTAAAAAGTGACTAAAATTATATAAAAAAAAATTCAAGGTTCAAAAGAACTGCATTTATTTGAAATACAAAAATATTTTGTAATATCATAAATGTGTTTACTGTCAATTTTGATCAGTTTAATTCATGCTTGCAGAATAATTGAGATTTGTTTTTTATAAAAACCCCAGATTTATGTATTAATAACTCTGATTAATAGCATCCAAAATATAAATTTGTGTTTACATAAAATACTGTATGTGTGTGTACTGTGCATATTTATGTGTGTATATATATATATATATATATATATATATATATAGTGTCCACATGTATTTAAGAAGTACTTACATATATAAATCTAAATATATATTACATATATTTCTTAATTTATGTGTGGGTACTGTGTATATACATGTACAGTATATATTTATGTAAACACTAACTTTTATTTTGGAAGCGATTAATTGTTTTGACAGCCCTAATACACTTGTGAAATGCAACTAAAAATTGCTGGTAAGAAATCACTAATAAATTTTTGTTTTTAATATACTGTCTTCCTTGCCTGGTAGTCTGACAAAGTAAATTTCACATGCTTTATCAACCTGTTGTGGAAGTTATTTCAAACTGTGAAGGTGCTGGTTTTCAATAACCTTATTGTATGAGTTAATAAACATTATCTTTACAGTTCACCTACTACATTTGCCTCTGAATACTTTTTCCCTGAATTCATTCTTGAACTCTTTCAGTCTGATGGTTCTCAGGAGTATTTTTGAAGGGACAGTGTTTGGTCTGTAATGGTGCTTAGGCCTTCTGAGTGCAGGCCTTCTTGCCATTAGAGTACCTTATGCTTTTGCTTTTTCATTCGATTTTTCTGTCATTAGAAAAGCCAGCCAGCCACTCAAGAGTCCCTCTCAGCTCCTGAAAGATCTGCTCTGAGAAATGTCACAACAGCCAAGGACATAATTGTACAGAACATGTTTTTTTGTGGTAAGATTTCCTCAATGGACAGCTAATTAAGGTCGTTGAGGTCGGGAACCAGTCATGTTCGATCGAAACACTCGATTTAGGATGTAGAGAAGTAATTTGCCACAAAAAATTGGTTAAACTCAAAACTAGGATGCTGGGAGACTTCTTTTCTTCTTTGCTTTACGAAGTAGTTGAGGAACTTTAAAGCACATGACCCTTTGAAGTTTTTCTGATTAATTTAGCCTTCATTTTTAACAAATGAAAGCATATCTTAAGAATTATAATATAAAATTGTAACATAAATAGATGGATTTAATATTTAAGTGCACTGTTGGCCCTCAGTTTAACATTTTAAGATGGATCTGAACTTTAGTTACATGTGCTTTGTGTTCTGTTAGTATATAATTAATACATTTGGTATCTAATAGTCTGCGATATCTATAAAGAGCATTAGCCTTCAGGAATTTCAATGGTGTTTTTCCTGAACATCTCTCTCTCTTTTTATTTTTATTTTGTAGTGATACTTGCGATGCAACTCTCAGCAAGTCTTTGTGCTGGTCTTTTGTCTTCATGACCTGTTTTGAAGGTCTGTGCTTGTTCCAACGCTTTCTCATAATCTATATGGCCTAGTGGCATTTTCTTTGTACCTTTGCTTTATACAAATGGGGTGAGCTCTTGTCTGAATCATTTATCCGATTTGCCAGTTCCTGGCAAGTACAATGATTTGAGGATGCAAAATGTCCTGTCAGTAGAATAGATCTTTTGTGGTTGCGTGACTCTTTATTCTTTCTTTCATTTAATTTAAACCTCTCCCTCTTCTGCTATTTCTTTCGCTCTTAACTCTCACAGTATTTCCCAGACTGTAAACATAATGCTGATAAGACTGCTTATAACTTCTGATTTATGGCAAAAATACCCATTTCCCTGACCTTTTAGGTTGTTTTGGATATATCATGCTTTGTGTTCTCCCTGATTAGCATTTAGTTTGTTTATATTGGCTTTTGTGTAATGTCTAAATGCTATCAAAGGAATATACACACAGCTGTCTCATAACTCTCAGGGATGTACTGATGAGGTTTGTGGTGGAGCTCTGGAGGTTTCTGAATTTCATCTTGGCCCTAGTGCTGCTCTGACAGACTGGAGAGATTTACACCGGTCCTGCCCTTATTCTCCATACTCAGTCTCTTGGTGGCCCCATCCAGCAGAGATTAAAGTTGTATTGATCCATGAGCCCAGGAAAGTCCATTTCACTAAGACTCCATCAAACAAGGACCCCCTTTATGAACCATGTGTTTATGATATAGAGACATGAAATATAGCAGGTATGAAATATAGTGGGTGAAAGCCATCCAGACTCATACCTGGACTCATATGAATGTAATGTGATCGTAAGATATCTTGTGTAACCCTCAGGAAGGATTTAGAGTACATTTGGATTTCCTTGTCTTTGCTTTCATTGTAAAGTGGGAAATGTAAATTTTTTTTCACTGGGGATTTTCCAATATAGAAATGTTAGCCGATTTGATAGCTAATAATAAAAGGTAATAATAGACCCCATACAGAATCTGTGTTTGCATCTGTTCCATCCAGAGCCGATATATTTCACTGTATTTATACAGTATATATTTTTTTCAGTCAAAATATGTATTTAAAATATAGCAGATTTCAGTTAACTTTTTCAATCAAAATATGAATATTTTTTGAATATACAGTGGTGTGAAAAAGTGTTGGCCCCCTTCCTGATTTTAAATTTTTAAAACAATCCAAACCCACATGGCCCTGTGTGAAAAAGTGTTTGCCCCTTAAACCTAATAACTGGTTGGGC
This sequence comes from Barbus barbus, assembly GCF_936440315.1. Taxonomy (NCBI): domain Eukaryota; kingdom Metazoa; phylum Chordata; class Actinopteri; order Cypriniformes; family Cyprinidae; genus Barbus; species Barbus barbus. The sequence continues at coordinate 22,923,546 of NC_136740.1, read as the reverse complement.
CACCCTTAGCAGCAACAACTGCAATCAAGAAAGAGACTGTGCAAAAATGGCCTGCATGGCAGAGTTCCAAGACGAAAACAGCTGCTGAGCAAAAAGAACATAAAAGCTCGTCTCAGTTTTGCCAGAAAACATCTTGATGATCCCCAAGACTTTTGGGAAAATACTCTGTTGACTGACGAGACAAAAGTTGAACTTTTTGGAAGGTAGGGCTGGGTATCGAGTTCGATACTTTTTAGGCACCGACCGAATTGCCTCGATATCACCGAGTATCAAAAAACATCTTGTCGTTCGGTACCAAATTTCGATACCTAAGGGGTTAATCTCATCACCGTCAGTGAGCCAATAATCCTGCAGCACTAGGTGTGTTTGACTAGAAACGGCGACGCGCAGATTGATCAGTGTTTGACCTCCGCGAGAGCGTTTCTAAAGCGCACGGAGCAGTCCGCTCTTTAAATCGCGCGGTTTGTTTATTATACACAGACTGAAGGATGCGTGACGCTCGCGGTCATTTCAGCGTCTGACACCTCACTAAATGAGGACATGGACAACATCTCCAGACCTGCTCTGAAAGTCACTTCATGAGCATTTTACCGTTTGATTAGAGTAAAACTAACTCATATCATATACACACAGAACTGTAAAGGTATTCCAGGCAACCCGTCAAAATAAAAGTTCGGTTTAAGCTGGAAGACACTGCGGCAGAAATATATTAATATTGTTCAGCAGACAGTACTGCTACTACTAGGCTACTATTAAAATTAAAACTTTTTTTTTTTTTTTTTTTAGATAAAAAAAAAAAAGATAAATTAAATTAATGTTTTATGTCTTCGTTTGAAAACCAGATACAGAACACAGAATTTCTGAGGAAAAATAAAACATTTCATAAGGCTATTTTAAGAATAAATTTAAATAAACTAAGTTGTTTTTATGCATTCAAATAATTAGACATACTACACCAGAATTTAATAACAATAAATGTTATTAAATGTTATTATGGTGAAAGAAAATAAAACACCCACTTATGAAAGTGGATGGATTTCAAATTTCTTGAAGTCTTTAACAACCTAGAAATGATGATTCTGTCTGAGCTATGTGTTTTAAAATGAACACGCACTAATGTAAACGTAGCCTAACAGATGTGCAAACTGAAAACAATTTTAACTTTATTAAAATTATTTATTTATTTATTGTGTTGGATATATTTTGTTCCTTTGTGCAGTGGCTCAGGAGATGAGGCTTTGAGTCTGTATAAATATCAACAAGCTAAAAAAATAGTTTTTTGAGATAATGTAATCTTTTTAAAACTGATTTCATAAAACTGGTATCGAAAAAAGTATCGTTCAGGAACCGGTATCGAACTCAAGGTATCGGTATCGATATCAAAAAGTTTTGAACGATACCCAGCCCTATTGGAAGGTGTGTGTCCCATTACATCTGGCGTAAAAGCATTTCAGAAAAAGAACATCATACCAACAGTAAAATATGATGGTGGTAGTGTGATGGTCTGGGGCTGTTTTGCTGCTTCAGGTCCTGCAAGACTTGCTGTGATAAATGGAACCATGCTGTCTACCAAAAAATCCTGAAGGACAATGTCTGGCCATCTGTTCGTGACCTCAAGCTGAAGCGAGCTTGGGTTTTGCAGCAGGACAATGATCCAAAACACACCAGCAAATCCACCTCTGAATGGCTGAAGAAAAACAAAATGAAGACTTTGGAGTGGCCTAGTCAAAGTCCTGACCTGAATCCTATTGAGATGCTGTGGCATGACCTTAAAAAGGCGGTTCATGCTCGAAAACCCTCCAATGTGGCTGAATTACAACAATTCTGCCAAGATGAGTGGGCCAAATTTCCTCCACAGCGCTGTAACAGACTCATTGCAAGTTACCACAAACGCTTGATTGCAGTTGTTGTTGCTAAGGGTGGCCCAACCAGTTACTAGGTTTAGGGGGCTAGCACTTTTCCACGCAGGGCCATGTTGGTTTGGATTTTGTTTTCCCTTCATAATGAAAAACTTAATTAAAAAACTGCATGTTGTGTTTACTTGTGTTATCTTTGATTAATATTTAAATTTGTTTGATGATCTGAAACAAAGTGTGATAAACATGCAAAAAAAAAAAAAAAAATCAGGAAGGGGGCCAACATTTTTTCACACCACTGTATTTGTGCATTCACTTATTTATTAAATAAGTTGCAACTTTTAATTTTAGATTTTAAATATATTTATTGAAAAAATATTTATTTATTGCTAAATTCTGCTATATCTTAAATATTAAATTATACATTTTAATTTTAAAATTATTTTAAAAAGCTGCTATGTCTGCTTCTATTATCGGTCGAATTTATCTCATGTTGCACACAATTCTAATAATAACCAATAACGATATGACCATGATATGCTGTGCATTCCTTGTCATTTCTGAGTGAATTTGGAAGCACATAGACAGACAAATGCATCTTACTTCACCTCTATAAATATCTCCAAAAAGTGATTCCAACTTCTAGAAACTCTGGCACTTTTCAGCAATTATTGGCAGCGAGTACAAGCGCTAGATCACAGATGCAATCTGTCATGCTTGTTAGATCTCATCATAAACACACCCATCTGGTAGGCCACTCGCTGCCTGTCGATTTCTTTCTCCTGCTCTTTCTCATTCACACAAGCGTCGTGACACCCAAGCAGAAAGTTACCGCACATGCTTCTGGATACACAATCTGCAGCCTTTGTCACTCCTCGAAGATCCTATGGGAAAGTTTCGAGTTATATAGTCTCAGGCATCGATCTATGAGTAGATTTAGTTAGAATTTCAGAAATCCACTGAATTTGTTCTGCCCTCATCATATGACGCTGGGTCAGGAGTGGATGTGTGCCAAACCTCTCGGCTATTTCCTCCTCTGGCAAGCAAACGGCTTTAGCTGCAGCACCCATCATCTTTCTTGATTTCCAAAAAGTCATCTTGTTGCCCAATTACAGTCAGCCATTGTCAAGCTGCGCACCATTTGCAGAGTTAAATAAGCAAAGAAAGGTTGTGGATCACCGTTTATGCATGCCCAGTGTTAACGTCAGCACTCGCTGTTTAGGTAACGCTATGAAATATGAAACCACCATATGATCAACAGCCCTTTCTAATGAAGTTTCCTGTTACTACTGTATAGGAAAAGTTGTAAGCCTGCATAACAGGTTCTCTGTCTGTTTATATATTTATATATTAGATTTTAAATATACATATATACAGCGTTTCCCATGGGCCATGCCCCCTCCCCACCGAAGAATCACATGCACTCAGAATTAGACAAGTAAATAGTAAATAATAAAATATGAACGAATAAAGTGATGACAATCAATAGTACAAACAAATACAAGATACAATTTAAATTTGTAATCTATTCAACTGTAAAATAACACTGGATATTCTTCACTGTATAAATAGACAGTAATGACAGACAGCAGCAGGTTTATTTAGGCTGCTGTCTCTTTAAGACCTCATGCAGGGATCTAATATACTGTTACACAGAGCTCTATGCTTACTTTAATTTTTAGGACCACTTTTCCTCCTAATTTAAAAATAATTTAGGAGCACCTTCTGATCAATAATTCAAAATTCTGATAAAAAAATTAGCCTTCCTAATACGAGGTGATATTTGACTCCTTAAAGGGATTTACAGAGGAATTTTCTTTTTACATCTGGCATTTTTCAAGTTTTATGGCATCTGTCAAATTCAATTTTTTTTATTTATAAGCTTTTTAGAATTTCTAATTGAAACAATATAATAAGAAATAGAATAAGACAAATAAGTTAGCAATCATATGAAATTAGTATTAATAAAACATGTATTTGTACTACAGAGGTGGCACAGAAGATAACCATAAAAGTGGCTTGTAGGTACGTTTAATGAGGCTCAGAGGTGGAGTGCAGATAAATTCATAAATTCATGTTGAGATTAATGTTTTAAATATACAATGTTGAATATAGAAATATTAAATGATTCAAATTATACTTTAATAACTGTCACCGTCCCGTATACGGGACGCCTAAATTTACTTCAATATATTACCATTAAATCCTAATCTAATCATGACAAACTATATATCGTTGGAAAGGTGTTAAAAATTATTTAGGAGCAGTAATAGAATAATTTATGACAAGAGCGCACCTCAAAACATATACACCATAACAGGAGCTCTGACCTTTGACACAAAAATTATTTTTGTTTCCTTTTTTTCCTATCACGTTTTAGTAATCGTCATATTATATATCATTTGAAAGCTTAAAATCTGAAAATTCATCCTGTGAAAAACATTTTGAAATTGGATATTGTGTTACCATAGAAATGTTACTTTAAAATCTTTTAGCGGCTCCTCCCCCTTAGTGGGAGGTGTCATATTCCAAATGTATTACGGTCTTATAGAATCAAAACTTTTTATAATCTTGACGCAATACATATCATCGGAAAGGTATGAGTCTCAAGATTCCATATTTGGTGGTATTTTGTGATAGGAGTAATAGTGAGAGAGAAATTGATACATTTGTGACAGAAAAGTGCATAAAAAATTCAATGGGTTTGAATGGCTGTTTGTGGTATAACGCCTAAACAAAATTGCATAGTAACCTCAATTTTTTTTTTATCAACTTCAAATTTGGAACACAACTTATGTAGACACATGGCTTTAATGTTATGCCGAATTTGGATTAAAACATTTTGTAAAATATTTATTTTATTATAATAATACTGTACATTTTATTTACTGTACGGTATTTATTTACGGTGACACCATTGCACATGCAAGATGTACTGGGAGAAGTGCGATCATTAGACGGCCAATCGTCATTTCCAAAAGGAAAATATTCCCCTTCAGAGTCAGAATCGGCAAATAACATTTGCAACAATTCCTCACAGTACAACTTTTTATTAGCCATTTGGCGATTTTTCTCTCACAAATATCACAATTTACTCACACGCTATGAACTGATCTACTTCCACATCAATAACACCATAGCTCACTTGCTCTGCTATTTCCTTGAACAATTTTGGTCTATAATCGAAGTACGACGTCTGCCATCTAGTGGAAGGGAATACAAATGAGATAGTACCCTATATTAGGAACTACAGCCTATTTCATGAAGTATGACGGCTTGTCGCAATTTTGCGACTTTGGCGCTTAGAGGGTTAAATGTGAAAGGTGTGATCGGCGCGTGGGCGTGACCGCATTAGATAGGAGTTGAGACGGGAAAACTGGACAACGCCTTGGTTTCATACGGATTACTTTAACATAGGATATTTCTTTTGGACGTGACTTCATTTAAAAGTAGATATTTCAAGCTTTCTATACAGATATTTCTCATGTATTTGAGGCGAGTATTCACGGAGATTCATGTTGTTTTATTTACGTGTCTGTGAAGAGAGGTGACAGAGACATAGCCGGCAGAGAACGCACCCTGTTTACTTTGTCTATTTTTTAAAAGCACAGTGTTTTGTTGTTATTATGACTATACACAAAAGTAGACCCTTTGCAGTTTCAAATGATACCTTACTCTTATCTGTAGGATCAAAACTTGTGGAGTATTTTTAGTTCGTTTCGCATCATAAAGAAAAAACGAGACCGCCCGCACCGGTGCGGGCTTCAACCCCAGGGGGTTAACCTCCTGTCTGTAAGCAGACTCGTCACCATCCTGAGTGAGGCTGATCAGTGTGGTGTTGTCTGCAAACTTCAGGAGCTTGACAGAGGGGTGTTTAGAGGTGCAGTCGTTGGTGTAGAGGGAGAAGAGCAGTGGGGAGAGAACGCAGCCCTGAGGAGCTCCAGTGCTGATGGTACGAGTGCCGGATGTGAATTTACCAAGCTTTACTAGCTGATGTCTGTCTGTCTGTCAGGAAGCTGTTGATCCACTGACAGACAGAGGTGGGGACGGAGAGCTGGGTTAGTTTATTCTGAAAGGTGTCCGTGATGATGGTGTTAAAAGCGGAGCTGAAGTCCACAAACAGGATACTCACATAAGTCCCTGGTCTGTCCAGATGGTGCAGGATGAAGTGCAGTCCCATATTTACAGCATCATCCACAGACCTGTTTGCTCTGTAGGCAAACTGCAGGGGGTCCAGTGATGTCCTTCAGATAAGCCAAAACCAGTCTTTCAAATGATTTCATGGCCACAGACATTAGAGCCACAGGTCTGTAGTCATTAAGTCCAGTAATTTTGGGTTTCTTTGGGACGGGGATGATGGTGGAGCGTTTGAAGCATGAGGGGACTTCTCACAGCTCCAGTGATCTGTTGAAGATCTGTGTGAAGATGGGGGCCAGCTGATCAGCACAGGTTTTTAGGCAGGCTGGTGACACACCGTCTGGGCCTGGTGCTTTCCTTCTTTTGTTCTTTCTGAAGACCTGGCACATGTCATCTTCACTGATTTGAATTGTAGGTGTGGGGGAGAGGGGGTTGCTGGAGGTGTTCATGGTTGTGTGGAGAGGTGTTCAGGGTTGTTTTTTCAAACCTATAGTAAAAGTCATTCAAATCGTCTGCTAGTTGTTGATTCTCCAGAGCGCTGGGGGATGGTGACTTGTAACTGATGATAACTTTCATACCTTTCCACACTGAAGCAGTATCACTGGAAGATAATTTGTTCCTTAGCTTGTCAGAATAATTCCTCTTTGCCATTCTGATCTCCTTATATCTTAAATAAAACTTGTTGAAAAAATGCTGTCTTAAATAATTGATTTATTTATGTATTTAATGATACATATATTGTTTAAAAAAATAATTAAAGCTGCTATATTTGCTTCCAATATTGGCCTAATTTATTTTATAAAATGCTAATAATAACCAATACATATATAGTCACAATCATGATATATGATCCCTTGTCATGCCTGAATAAGGATTTTTTTTAAAGCACATAGACAGACTAACTCATCCTACTCCACTTCTATAAATATGTCCAAAAATAGATTCCAACTTCTAGAAAATCTATTTTTCAGCAATTGTTGGCAGTGAACAGGATCTTTCTCATGGGGATCCTTCAGGCGTGGTGTGCAGCATCACTCGGGCAGCCCATAATCACATCTGCATCATTAAGTCATTACAGCTGAAATGAAAGAGCGGAACGTGAGATCTTGTGCCTTGAAAAGAGAATTAAGGCGACTGTGCTGTCAGCTTGATTTAAACACACATTCGCACATCCAGACGGATAACATCAAGCCTGAAATTGTCGGTTTACTCTATTTTACAGCTTTCTGTGACACCTGCCATGTCACGGCAGTGTGGATGTTATTTGAATAGGAAGTGCTCTTTCTGTTTCCGTGGGTGACCTCTCCCCCGGTGTGACAGCTGTTCTTGGCAGGTTATGGCATGAGTGCACCCGTTGTCAGCAGGGACTGCATCACTGTCACCTCAGCAGACTTCTCTTTCACACCTGTCTGTTCTACCTGAGCTCCATGTGCTGGGCCTTATATGTGTGTGGGCTTGAAGATCACGCTTCCAGATGCAGTTTTCACTTTGTCATATTTGCTTACACTCATATGTCATGTTACTTTAGAGTTCACAAGCACTCCTTAATGACTAAGGACAGACCCCAAGGCTCAGGGGTCCATAGCTAATGTTGTAGTGGAAACACATTAGCGCTCTTCCTAAAACCATATGAGCTGCATTGATGTCTACTGTTTGTATCGGACTTCTAAGACAGAATCTGAAATGAAACCTAATGATTTGGATTCACTTTGCATAGGCAGTGACTCTGTGTGTCACACAAATATCACGAATTTCTCACGGGAAATGCAAGAGAGACTCTACTTAAAACTGATTTCTGGAGTTTGGTAGTAGCATGCTGCTAAGCTTTCAAGCAAGCATAAAAATACTAATACAAAACAAAATTATTTGGAAAAACAGTATCATTTTAATTAAATTAGATTGGTTGATAGTTTTATAGACATTTTTTGTTTCAGATACAAAGCTCTATTTCAGTCTTAGTAGAAAAAAGCGAATTGCTTACTGTTTTTAGGTAACTCAGGAGTCCTATGGGAAATTTTTATTTGCTTATTTATTAAAAAAAATTAAATATTTCAGTCTCATCCAAATCAACATATTCTGATTTGGAAAATGATTTCCCATGGGAATAGTGCTTAAATAGTTATTATGGATTGATTGATTGCAGTAACTACAGAGATATATTTATATATGCCAGCATATGATCTTGACTCATCCATCCACTATCTTTGATTAAATGTTTTCCCCACTGAAATTAAAGTAATGCATATTTTTATTTATTGCTTAATTAATTAGAGCCTGTCCAAATCAATGTACTCACTCAATAATAATTATATATATATATATATATATATATATATATATATATATACACCATTTTGGTTTAATGCATCGTTTTTATTTATTGGTTATAGTAATTAAAGAGATTCCAGTCCTGTCTGAATTGACACATTCTGTTAGTAATTGTGACTCAAATTTAAAAATTATACTAAAATTCTTTTTAGTATAATTATACTAAACAAAATTAAAAATTTAACTAAAACAAATATGATAAAAAATAAAATATAAATAAATAAAAATAAAAAACCAACCCCATTGGAATGTTCTTAATATTTAATAATAGGGTAAACATACCTATTAAGCTTACCAAAATCTACATTGAGACATTTTTAGTGCACAAGATATTGGTTTCAGTACAAAACGTTATGTTAAAATAAAATATTAATCTCCTACACAAAAATATTTAATTTTATTTTAAATAAAAGCATTTCAATTAAGATATACAGTACATCATTAAATGCAAAAAGTCTGGCTGTGCTTAATGGGTACATTTTTGAACCCTTTAAGCACACCCCTGTTCCCATTAAGCTCACATCATGTTTTATTAAAAAATCTTGTTTATTTTAAAGAACCTTTTTAAAGAATAATTGAAAAATATATATTTTTTGAAGGTGCAAAGTCAATCACAAAAAAAACAGAACACCTAAATCAAGCAACAAGGCATTCAATTTGATCAGTTATACATTCATAGTGAAGTGTTATTTAAGCACATTGCAACATCTATACTAGTCTGCGTTCAGCTAAGTAACACATTCAAAAATCAAATAAAACAAACCAATAAAACATTTCATTCATGGGGATCAACACAGAAACTAGCCTCATTATGAAGCCTCTTATTAAGTGGATGTCAACTTATCTGTAGTCTCTTAAGGCTGGAATACACTAAACGATTTTTGCCCCAATTTTCCACCGATTAACTGTCTGTGGAAGTTGATGCTAGTTGCCAAAGGTCAGAGCCAGTCTGTAGATTTGAGTTGACAGAATCCATAGAAAAGTCTGTTATTTAAAGTCTGTTTATGAAGTATTTACATAGACGTTCAATGTAGAAGAGCTTAAAGGGGTCATCGGATGCAAAATTCACTTTACAAGTTGTTTGAACATAATTGTGTGTTGGAAGTGCCTGTACACATCCATCCTATAATGATAAAAATCCACCCAGTGTTTTTTTTTAAATCCCTATTTTAAAATCCTCTTTCTCAAATCAGACTGTTCTGAGGACTGTTCTGCTTTTTCTCTCAGAAAAAGCGCACGTCAGACCAGCGCGCGAATGAAACATTTAACCAGCAAGACTTGTATGCAATTAATGTACTTTTGCGATCGCGAATAAGTGCAGTGTCCTGTCAGAGTAACTCTACTGCTGTATGTCGTGTTGTACAGTATATAGAGACGGAGGCACCAGAACTGTATTTGACAATGTGTGCTGTAGCACGATACTACGATATTTCTTCAAAAGCAGATCGTGGAGACATTTTTATCGTCCACGATCAAAAATCGTCATATCGCACACCTCTAATTTATAATATTATTGATGTAAAAGTACAAGCCAGTAATGCCTGTTAAGTTATATATTAGCATAGCACACAATATTATACTGCTAGTCAGCTAAATGTGTTCTGTGGCAATCTGCCTCTTTTGGTGAAAGTTTTCAAACAGCTTTCAAAATGGCCGCCAGACAGTATGAACGCATGGAGACCCATATCTCAGAGTGCAAGGGTCTGATTGACTTGAAATTATAGCAGGTTAGTAGTAACAAACACATCAACTGGTTAAGACACCAAGTGTGATAATACATAATTTTTTTCTTTTTATAATCTGAGCTCAAATATGGATGTGTGCTTAATGGGTACCTGAGCTTAATAGGTATGTTTACCCTATATAAATATATTTATGTTATATTACGTATGTCAACATAAATGTATGTCACCTTATAATCTAGACTCATCCATATTTTTTTCCACTGGATTGCCAGTAATTGCTGGTTCTATATTTGATTTTGGATCAGAAAAGGCTGCATAATGTTGCTTCTTACTTTTTGAAACGGTGATTCGCATTTGCTGTCTGTAGGCAGTTCACTATGGTTTGGAATGGAGCTTTTAAAATGAAGATTTCCTTCAGTCAGGATGCCCCTGTTACAGAGCAACACTAAGCTCTCTAGAAGCTCTGAAAGTAGAAGCGCGGATGTCCACTGTCCATTTTGTATGACTTCATCTAGGCAGCTACACTTTCAGTTTCCCTCAGACCATCTTAGTCTTACACGGTCTACACCTACATGCTCGTAAAATCATGTGGCGTACAGAATGATTTTCTCCCACATGCCCTCTAAATAGTGCTGAGACGTCAGTGGAAGCTTTGCCAACCCCAGCTTGGCACGCCAAAGTAGATGTCTAGCAATTTATAAGATGATCAATATGATCCGACATATGGTTTTGAATGATATAAATGCAGCATGAGAATAATTGAATGAATGACGGGCCCAGATGATAGGTGAGCCGTTCAGACTCAGGTGCTTGCTGGAGACCTGTGAGTGAAGGGTTATTGATCTACTACAGACTGCCAAAAAGAGCTTATCCCTTCCTTTAGACTTCTTCTCCTGATTGTCTCCCTCGGGTCTCTGGACTCTATTCCCAGATCATGATCAGATCACCTCAGATGAAGTGTTTCTTCCTCTCGTCACTACTCTCTATCTCTTTCTCGCAGTCTCTCTTTCCCTGTCTGTCTCCCTCTGGTTCTCCCTATCAGATTGCCCTTCATATTCTCAGTCTCTGCTGAAATCAGCATGCAGCCCTTGGTTGACATCCATAATGCATATGCACGTGCTAACATGAGCTGGCTGGAGTTTGTGTTCCATCTTGTGGGATGGTGTCTGTCTTACATAGAATCCTGAAGGACTTCACTCTTTGTTATGAGAAATAGATGTGGGAAAAATCTTGATTCTGGATTCACAATCGGAGTTTGAAATGAATTAATATTAGCAATTGACAAATATTGCTTTTTTATATCATGACGGTTTTTTTTATAATAATATTGATAGTAATAACATTATTGTTGTTATTATTATTATTATTATTGTTATTATTCTATGGTTAATAAAATAGTCTCATTATTATTAGTAGTAGTCACTTTTTTATTTTTTATTATTTTATAATACTCATATGATGATTATGATTATTATTATTATTATTATTATATGGTTAATATAATATTTTCATTATTTGTAGTAGTAGTCACAAATATTTATTTTATTTTTGGGGTTTTATTATTTTATAATACCGATGGTGATTATGATTGTTTGTTGTTATTATTATTGTTATTAATTGTAGTCACAAATATATTTTATTTTACTATTTTGATTTGTATTATTTTATAATACTTGTGATGATGATTATTATTATTATTATTATTATTATTATTATTATTATTATTATTATTATTATTATTATTATTATTGTTGTTATATAATAAAATATTTTCATTATCAGTAGTAGTAGTAGCAGTAGTCACAAATATATTTATTTAACTTTTTATTTGTATTATTTTATAATACTGATGGTGATGATTATGATTAGTGTATTATTGTTATTATTGTATTTGCTGCTGCTACTGTTGCTACTAATAATTTAGTACATTTTTAGTAGTAGTGGTTGCAAATTAGGGATGTCAATTTTTGATCATTTCCACAATCGATCGTCGTTTAAATTAACGAGCAATTAATCGATTAATCGTTAACATTAATACTGCAAAATGCGTCTATTGCATTAGCATATAGTCACCGGCATGACAGGATGTGCAAATGCCACTCAAAACGCCAGCGTCCTCACCCGAATGAAAAGGTAAAGTAAAAGGCTAGTAGTAGGATCGTAAAATGAATGGATGTGATTATGATCATATGATAAAATTAAGAGAGCGCGCCGTAGTTACGCACGGGATCATTTATACTTTGTTTCATATTCTGTCACGAAGACCGCTGAGTGCACCTACATTTAAATCAAGCCATACGCGGCTTTGTGTTCTGTTTTGCCAGATGGTCACGAATTTAATATTATTGTTTCTTTTCCCAAATCCTCACCGTCTCACCCTCTAGATTCGCAGGTTTATTTTATTGTTGTTTAAATCACTGTTTTCGCATCTCTTACTGTGGTAAACATGTGGGGGGAAATATAAGATTACGTGGCCATGAATTAAGAATTTGTTACTATGACTTAAATTGCTCCCGCATTTAAATTCATGGGTTTTCTAGGGAACAAATGAATGAAACCTGGACAGTGGCCACAAATTAATGTCGTAGGAACGAATTAACAAGTTGTATGAATGAATAGCCTATAGCAGGGGTCTTCAACTAAAATGGCTTGAGGTCCAGTAATGAACCCTCCCCACCAGCCGAGGTCCGGATAATTCTAAAAAACAATTGATGGTTTTTGCCAGGCCAGGGTATATGCAAGATATTTAAGCTTAATTTCAAGACTTTTAAAGACCTTTTTTAAGACCTGCACAAAAATAAAATAAATAAATAAAATGACTGTAAAAAGCATGATTTACAGTTCAGATGCAGGTTTTCACAAAAACAATCAAGTATTATTTTAATTAAATAACATATATAAATATATTTTACTGCCTTAATTGTTTACATTTTACAACACATTATCTTCTTGTTGATCCACCAGTTCACATTTACAACTCTGCGTGTTTGCTGCTTAAAATCATGGGTTGTTTTCACATTGATCTTTGACAACAGCAGACGTACAGGCTGATTGAAAATCATTCTCTTCCAGCGGAATGGCAAGAGACAGACTCCACAAAGCAGCGCAGCAGCTGAATCGGAAACGTGCAGCGCTCATATTTATTGAACGAATAGCCTTTTTAAGTTTAATCGCAATTCTTGTCTTTCAGTCCCCACATTTAAGACCTCCTGAAATCATAATTAAGGCTTTCTTGTACCATTTAAGACTTTTTAAGGACCCGTCAACTTTCCTAATTTTTTAAAATGCCATCGTTTTTCTCTCACTGAAAGTTTCATCTGTCCGCACCGCTCTTTGCTCTCATCACTGCACGCACGACTGCACCCAAATGTCTCTAGAGCTGACCTTAATGTGCTTAACATAAATTTGATTTATTAAATTAGCGTTTGGTATTTATTTATTTCATTATGTCAAAAGCCTTCACGAATTCGGACCGGAGTCTGCCAGTTGGCGACCCCACTACCGTAAAGACTACAAAAGCTGCGCCGGTTGAAATAGAAGGTTAAGATTTAAACCTGACGGGGCGCTTCTGTTTTGGCTGTAGACTGGTCCGTATGGGATGGCTTTTGGGTCCGGACCAGGACCGTGGTTCGCCTGTTATACCCCTTTTCCACCTAAGCAGTTCCAGGTGCTAGTTCAGAGCCAGTGCTATCGCCAGTTCTTAGTTTGTTCGACTGGCGAGCCCTTTAAGAACCGGTTGCTTTTCCACAGGCTAGAAAGCCAATACAGAGCCAAGTCTTACGTCACTGAATACGTTTCATGTTTCGGTTCACTAGCGCGGCACAACAGGCTTGTTCGAGGTGCACCAGCGGTTGATCAATTGGCACACAACACACTAAAGCACCGCAAAAGCGATCCAAAAGCATAAAGAGCCGTCTGCTTTCCAGTTGCTCCCGCAGCACCCCGATATGCCTCGCACCGACCGGTCCACACAGACGATGTATCCTGGACAAGCCTAAACAAACTATCAGCAATGGCGGACGTTGCGTTGCTATTGATGTTCATGGCTTTCCGAACCTACATCGGCATCCAAACACAGCAAATCAAACGTGTTAGCGTTTAGCTGCTATTTCAAATATGGCGGTCCAAGTTTCTGTTCGTCTTGCTGGTCACGGTAACCCCGCCCCCAGTTCCTGAAGCAAATGGTCCTTCTTTCTAGCCCAGCAATGTTTTGGTGCTACTTACGAACCGCTTTTACTGGTTGCTGGTGCTTTGGGTGTCGAAAAACAAAGAACCGGTTTGAAACTAGGCTCTGACTCCGAACCAGCACTGGAACTGCCTTGGTGGAAAAGGGGTATTAGTGACCTATGGCCTATAGTATCTGTCCTGCTCATGTGCGCGCAACCCTGTCAAAGCGAAGTGCCCGATATGCAACAGTTATCTACGGAAATTATAGTTGAACATGACTTATTACTACATTTCAGTACAAAAGAACTTTGTATTGTATCTGTTTTAATGTACTTTTAAAGTTTGGATCACATTAAAAGCGTAGTTTGTACATTAGTAAATTATTCTCGTGTAAGACCCAGCCCCTTCACCGTCACTCACAGACTTTTACACGTGTTTTGCGCATGAGCCGCACACACCCCAAAATGAAACTGCTTAATCGACCATCGATAGCTCTTATCGATTACATCGCTTATCGACAATTAACCGATCGTCGATTAATCATTGACATCCCTATTGCAAATATATTATTTATTTTATTTATAAGAATACTACTACTGCAACTACTACTAAATCTTGTTGTTTTGTATATATTATTTATTAAGATTAGGGGTGTGCGATTATGACGATTTTTGATCGTGGACGATAAAAATTTCTCCACGATCTGCTTTTGAAGAAATATCATAGTATCGTGCTACAGCGCACATTATATCAGTTACAGTTCTGGCACCTCTGTCATATACTGTACAACGCCACAAGCATTCACATCAATGTTAACTCACCAGTAGAGTTACTCTCACACGAGATACTCTCTCTGAACCAAGTTGTCTTTTGCGCTAATACTGTCAAAACACACAAGGTTTACATATAGACAGTTGAGAGAAAAACGTATATGTGCCTGTATATTAGATGCGTGCAGGTCTTAAAGGGACAGTAGGCCTATTAAACATGCAGCCGACTGTCATTAAAAGGATAGATCACCCTAAAATTTAACTTCTGTAATTATTTACTCACTGTCACGTTGTCCCAAACCTGTATTAATTTCTCTCTTGTGCTGAACACAAAAGAAGATATTTTGAAGAATGTGGGTAACCAAACAGTTGCTGGTCCACATTGAATTTGATAGTAGGGAGAAGAAAATACTATGGAAGTCACTGTGTGGACTGTTTGGTTTTTCACGTTCCTCAAAATAGCATTTATGTTCAGCAGAAGAAAGAAACTCATTCAGGTTTAAAACAACTTTTGAGTGGGTAAATGATGGTATAAAAATAAAACGCTTATGACAGAATTGACGGACAGATGACAGAATATATTTTTTTGGGTGGACTATTCCTTGAACCTTAATGAAACAACAAAACACAAAGAGAAAAATCACTCACTACTCTTGACTGAAGAACTTTAATACAGTTGCTTTAGGAATCGGTCTATATAGTGTTTTATTTTTATATTTGTTCATTCAATTTCTTGAATGCCCTGCTAAATACACCTATTGTACCTGAAAATAAAGCACTGTTTGTTTTATTTGTATATTATGTGTAGTTGTAATGTGTATTTTTGTTCTTATGTTTTTTAATAACAAAGATAAAATAATGACAACGATTTTTATCTTCGCCCACTTTGTCCTACATCTACCATTCTTTTTTTTTTTTACCTTGAAAGGCTTTGTCTTTATAATAGGGAAATTAGTTTGGCTGTAATGCTCAGACAGCTTGCAAAATAGTAAAACAAACATGACAAAGAATCGTGATTAAAATCGTGAAATGTGATATTTCTAAAAAAAATGAGTGATATGATATTTTTTCCATATCGCCCTCCCCTAATTAAGATTAATGCTACATGTTTCTCACCTGAGAGTTTGGTATGCCATTTATTGGCAGATGCATATTAACAAACTTGTCTAGTCAAAAAACGTGAATATTGATTATAAGCTATTGATCATCATTGTACTTGTTAATGATTCTGTTTATTGTACAAACATCTCCACTTGTGGGTGGGGCCTTGTCTCATGATTTATAAGGGCCTCCAAGATTTTCAGTGCCTCTTGGTTTTTTTCAATCCTTTTCTCCTTTCTGTCTGATTGTCCCTTGGTCAAGCCTCTTTTCAGGCTCTCGGCTTCCAGATACTAATCAGGATTGAGGCCTGTCTGACAGAGAGAATTCATTCCTTTACTCTTGATTTATCTTGGCGTCAGTGCTAACACGGCTAGCTCAGAGCTAGTTGGACCTACCCTTTAGCTCCATTTAACATGTGAGAGAGTATAATTCTTGCCTGCGGCAATTCTGCAATTCTTGTAGATCAGTGGATTGAAAGCTTTGGTGTCTTTAAGTATTAAGACTGGTGTGTTTTTACTCGTTTTATCACAGTCTGACTCTTACACAAAGAGCAAGAGGATTTTGGGTTTATGGACATTTTTAGACTTATTGTAGGATTTATGCAAAGAGCAAACGCTTTACACGGCAGCAAATTTCAGGGCAAAGCTACATACATGATATTTTAGATTTTTACTTTAAAGTAGGCCTAAATAATCATGCAGAGGAGTGAAAAGAAGGCCTGCGTGAATGTGGCCTTCAAAATGAAATTGTGAAAACAGTGTAAAATTGGTAGAATACAGTGTTGAAAACAATGCAATGCTTTGAAAAATGTGTTTGCTGATGTATTGCACCATATTGCATCGAACAAGGCTGTGACATCTTGTGTTCTCTGGCATAATGAATAACTTTTGTTTCTCCCTGGATCCATTAGCTGGTCAGACTGGCTAATTGAGAAAGGGTTTAAGCAGGGATTAAACCAGCGTGAGATGTAGGTGGATGCGGGAGGCGAAGGGAAAAGGCTTTGGAAAGAGATGAGTGGCTAATATGGGTATTAGTGCACGTAGGTGCAGTTATATGCCATCATGTGACACGAGTAGAAACAGAACAAAGCTCTGCCGACAATGGCCTCAGTGACTTCAAAGGAGCTCACATTCACAGAGGCACACAGGGTTAACGTTTCAGAATCTCTCATTCTGATCTCGCCCTTGTGCTTGTTCAGTCTGGATTTATGTGCACTGCTGCATGAAATGAGTCTAAGATTGTTTAGTTCCACTTGTTCCTCAAGATAAATAAGTTTAACATTAGTCTTGTGTAGGCAGAACTTTGATATAAGGTCCATATCGCATCGCAGCTTATTCTGGCCATGAACCAGCCATTTAGACAGCAAGGGACCGCCTGAAAGACTTGTAAAATGCCAACTAAAGTTATTTTGTTTTCATGTGCCATTAAGGCTGTTTTTTTTGTTTTGATTGGTTTTATTTTTTTGTCTTGTTTTGTTATTTGTTGTGTTTTTTTTTGTTTTGTCTTTTGTCGTGTTTTATGTTTTGTTTTGCTACTGTTGTTTTTGTTTTGTTTTATTTTGTTGTATTTTGTTTTGTTATTTGTTGTGTTTTTTGTTTTGTCTTGTCTTTTGTCGTGTTTTGTGTTTTATGTTGTGTTTTTTGTTTTGGTTGCTTTTGTTTTTTGTTTTATGTTGTATTGTGTGTTTTGGCTACTGTTGTTTTTATTTAATTTTAATATCTACACTTTACAAAAATAGTTGTGCAGAATACACGGGAAAAATAGTGGAAAAGTGATTCAAATTTCTGCCCGTACTTTTGATGCCACTAACCTGGCAAACATTGAAACTTTGAACTCAATACATTGTAGAATTAAAGGTCACACATTTGCTTTGTTTTGCTTCATATCCCCTAATTTCGTCATTTTTAATTAGCGTTGAAGAATGTCTCCAGGTTGTTTTTACTTCAGTAACTTCCTTGTGTTTTATCACGGTGCATCAAGCACAGTTGGACCAGGTTCACTCAAGGTTAACCCGTGGCAGCTGTGTTCTGGTTTTCCTGCATCTTTTAAAGAATATGGTCTTATCCACCTCTCCGTGCCCCCTCCAAACTTAGCCATAATCCTATTACAAAGGCCAGTCAATAAGTCAGACCTCAGGACATATGAATATAACCAAACTTCAGAGGTTTGGCGCAAGCTTTTTCTGTGTGTTGAGTTAAAACTTTCAGTTCTTGCCAGTAGCACTCAATGAGACTCCACGGTATGTGCACGCTCCTCTGGTACTGCTACAAGGAGAGATTTTAGATTTCTTTTATTGAGGATAGGTCAGCTAAGGCTGTTATTTTTTTGTAGCAGTATTAACTCAAACAGCTTTACCGAGACACTGGAAGCCCTGCACCGTCGGCGATGAATTAATGCCCGAACCCACGTCGTAGCGTTGGAATGCTACATAACGGTATGACTGTGGTGCTGTGGATTTGTTCTGGTCCACTGAGCCTGAGTGGTGCCAGAGGTTCTGCCCAGGGAACAGACACTGAGCGAGCAGAGCAGCCCCTAATCTCTTCAATATTAGCTCATAAATATTTATTTGGGACGGCGTCTAAAGGAAGAGATTTGTTCACAGATCTTCAGTTGAAGAGCTGCATTTTATATCTTTTGACTGTGTGTGGAGGGTCCTGTTTCTTAACATAGCAGTGAACAAATCATTCTTTTGAGTCATTCTTTTAAACTGGTTCACAAAACCAGGTCTGTTCAATGACAGATCAGACTAAATCCGCCTGAGCAGTTTTGGAGTCAGCAACTCACTGATTCATATTCCATGATTTGGACTGAAAGTTCCAAACAGTTCTTGAATCAACTCTGATTCATTAAACTCTCTTACAGACATGTGATTCAAAATGGTCCAGGTTAACAACTCAATGTCTCAATGAACCAAGAATGAACTATTCAAGCATGTTTGATTCATTGAGTGAGAACCGTTTGAAAAATGAAAGGTTATAAATTATTATTCAGTTATTTTTATTAACTGAATCTGCAGTAAACTGAACTAGAAACCTTGAAATTGCATTAAACACCCTTAATACATATGGCCTACATATGGCTTTATCAGACTATATTGTGAAATATGCAACATCGAAGTATATTTACATGCCATGTCATACTAAAACTACATTTTTTTTTTTTTTTTTTTTACAAATAATTTCTTTAGAACAAACTGTTTGAAATAACTAATGTGCAGAAGACTGACTTCCCAGTCAGTAATGTTTGTGGCTTTGCTCTCAGCAGTGAAAGTCCTCCACTCACCTTTGCTCCCGGGCAGCTTTAAGAGTGTGTATAAATGCGTGTGTGTGTGTGTATAAACCCACAGCAGTCAGGTTCCCAGGGTGGTTATTAATGCCCCAGATAACAAATAGTGTTGTGTCTGTTTCCTTTTGCCCCGGAGGAGTAAAAAGCTTCACTCTCTGATGAAAATATCACCTCGCTCCCTGGAGCAGACGCTCGGTATAACTTCATTAGCCGGCTCGATCCACACATTAACTTGATTACAGTAACAAACTTATTCAGCTGGTGACAATGGGACAATGTCCTTTGCTCATGCTTGCCTGTTTTTCTGCAGGGTGTGTCTTTTTAAGTATCCATATTTAAAGGAGAGCAACCTTAACTGAACTTTACTCCATCACATGTCCGTGGATGAAATAGGCTAGACGTATGGAGCTCTGGGATTTTTTTTTTCTGGTGGGTCTGTCGACTTGCGGGATGACTAGAGACTACAGAAACTATTTACAAAATCTTTTTTGGAAAGATTTTGGTTTTTATTTTGTTAATAGAAAAAAAAGTTAAAATAACAAATTGTGATTGACACATTACAGTGTGCAGTGAGTGAGTGCATACAACCTTAAAGAATTAGAATGCTTCAGGGATAATCCTTCCAATGCTTTGGTTTTCTTGTCCTCAAGTAAATGGCTTTTTTTAAATGGGTTTTTAGTTTAATGCCTGAAATAAGGCCTGTGGTTAGCTCAGGATATTTCCCGTTTTATGCTATGACATAAAATACATCAGTAATACCACCTTGTGATTCTTTTTTAAAGTGTTTATTTCTCTTGAAAAAGGCTTCTGCTAATGTGTCTAAATGGGTCTTGAGAGATTGACAGGAACATTTAATGTCATTGTGCCAAACAGGTAAATGCCTCTACTCACCAGTCTGCTTTTAAAGGAATAGTTCACCCCAAAATATTTTTTGTCATAATTTACTCATCCTTGTGTTGTTCCAAACCTGTACAATTTTTGTTCTTATGTAGTACACAAAATAAGATTTGAAGAATTTTGAAGGTCCCCTTTGATTTCCATAGGAGGGAAAGAAATACTGTAGAAGTCAATGGAAACTGTTTGATTACCAGCATTCTTCAAAATATCTTCTTTTATGTTCAACATAAGAAATAAATTCATACAGGTTTGGAACGACATGAGGGTGAGTAAATGATGACCAAATTTTCATTTTTGGGTGAACTATTCCTTTAAGTCAATGTTTCAGAGGTAATGTTTTTAAAGAAAGACTTAAAAAGTTGTCTGAATCCTAAGTGATGTTGAAATCATGTGATCATAGTGTAGTTTTATTTTTAGCTTATGTTTTGTTTTTTACTACCAATTGTATTTACTTTTCAAAATTTATAAAATGTGTTAATTTGTAAAAATGATGATAAACAAAACGTGTACGAGTTTTGCTGGTCACAGACATTATTTTGTAAAATAATCCAAAGGCCAAGCGCTTTTGTCGAGGGAACTGGGGTACTGCCAAACTTCTAGATGGGCCTACAAAAAAATTTAAATAAATTATGATTTATTTATTCCAAATCTGTATAACTTCGTTTTTGTTGTGGAATGCAAAAAGTGAGCATTGCATGAACATTCTGCTAAGCATCTCCGTTTGTGTTCTATGGAAGAAATCGTTCAGGTTTGGAACAACATGAAGGTGAGTAAATAATGACTTTCATTTTTGGGTCCTTTTAATGTTTCAAAATATTAATCAAGATGGAATATATTTTAGTAATGGATGACTGGATAAATGTGAGACTTATATCAATTATTAATCCACAGTCGAGAAAAAACCATTGCACCTTTGCTTTTTTTTTTTCTCCAGATCATTTCATTCTGTTTTGGATTTTAATAAAACTCAGGACCTCTTCTGCCTGTTGAATATGTCCTCTAAGGTTCTTGAGTCTTTCTTCTCCTCGTCTTCTGCAAGTTCACCAGCCTGCAGAATCCTCTTATGCAGCTTGCATAAGTGAACCCTTTGGCCCTTAACGAGACGTGTCCTCGCACACTTGCTAGACTGTAAATGATGTGGCATCCCTGACCTACAAAACGTCCCTCACCTTCACGTCACCAGCCTCTCTATCTGGTAAGGTGAGAGGAGAACTGAGGAGACATAGAGGACACAAGAAGATGGGTTGATTGTGGGCAGTGTCTTGGTTAAATTAAGTTAAATTCCTTCTCTTTTAAGCCTAAAATAACAGAATAAATGCCAGTGCAAGTTGCCTGGCAACTATCTTGAAGTGGGATTTATCTTCAGCAGGGGGAATATCTTCATGGGGGGTCTTTGCTGACATTAAACATGTTGTTAATTATTGGCTAATACTGAGGGGATCTTGTTTCTATGAGCAAATCTCTACTAGTTAGATTCACAGCGGCATGCATGTTTTTTTGGGAGAATATTTCACATATTTCAGAGTGTGTTTTATATATACACACTCACTGGCCACTTTATTAGGTACACCTTGCTAGTACCGGGTTGGACCCCCTTTTGCCTTCAGAACTGCCTTAATTCTTCGTGGCATAGATTCAACAAGGTGTTGGAAACATTCCTCAGAGATTTTGGTCCATATTGACATGATAGCATCACGCAGTTGCTGCAGATTTGTCGGCTGCACATCCATGATGCGAATCTCCCATTCCACCACATCCCAAAGGTGCTCTATTGGATTGAGATCTGGTGACTGTGGAGGCCATTTGAGTAAAGTGAACTCATTATCATGTTCAAGAAACCAGTCTGAGATGATCTGAGCTTTGTGACATGGTGCATTATCCTGCTGGAAGTAGCCATCAGAAGATGGGTACACTGTAGTCATAAAGGGATGGACATGGTCAGCAACAATACTTAAGTAGGCTGTGGCGTTTAAACGATGCTCAATTGGTACTAAGGCACTAGCGTAGCCAGAAATGTTTAAGTGGGTGGTCCTACATAAAACTGGGTGGGCCAAGTGTGTAGCATATGAAAACTGCATCTCAAATTGCCAAGAAAAAAAATATAGCACCAAGGTTCATTACACAGTACTTCTATAGCATGCATTAACATTAGTAATTTGTTATGTTAATGTTCATTTCAAACTTTAGGGCATTATTAAAATTAAATGTTGTATGTTAAAGGGATAGTTCACCCAAAAATGAAAATTCTGTCATCATTTACTCACCCTCAAGTAGTTCCAAACCTGTATGAATTTCTTTGTTCTGCCAAACACAAAGGAAGATATTTTGAAGAAAGTTTGTAACCAGGCTGTTTTGGGGCACCATTGACTTCCATAGTAGGAAAACAAATACTATGGAAGTCAATGGTGCCCCAGAACTCCTCTGTTTCCCACATTCTTCAGAATATCTTCCTTTGTGTTCAGCAGAACAAAGACATTCATACAAGTTTGGAACTACTTGAGGGTGAGTAAATGATGACATAATTTTCATTTTTGGGTGAACTATCCCTTTAATATTTGCCTGAGCTGGTTAACAAAGTTGAATAAAGGAAACAAATGTATTTCTAATGTTAGTTAATGCATTAACTAACGTTAACTAAAGGAAGTCTATTAAAAAGCATTACCTCAGTGTGAAACAACGGGGCTTCGCAGATGATTTCATAATCAAACGTCTCTGTCAGTTCACGCAAATCGAGGACCGCAGAAATGTGCGCAGCTGCAATTTATGCAGTTCGTTGTAGCGACCAGGATCTAGCACAATGTTTATGTGTTTCTTTCCACAAAGGACTCATCTTTTAAGCGGTTCAAGCACTGTACCTATGCTAATATGATGCTTCAAACACACTTGCTTCAGAAGTTTCCAATCGATAAATCCAGCAACCGCAGGTGATCTGGTGGGTTTCATTTGTAGACGGTCCAGATTTATTGCTAATACTTTTACTTTTTAAAGAATTGATCTGATTTATGTTTGCTTAACTCGGCTATTTTCAAATTTAACTTCACAAACGCACGCATTTTCTATTATATCTTTACGTCGTAAACATAACATTGTGGGTGGGACTAACAGAAACGGACAAATCATCATTTTGACAAGCGTGATGCACATATAGGAAGAGGGAAAACTAAGAAACGACCTGTAATTGACCATGAAAACAAGCGTTTGATATTTTTTTATAAACAAAGTTACAGTGAAATAAGACGTTTAGTATCGTTTAATAAATAACATCCATTTGGAAAATTACCAACTTCTCATTGAGTGGGCCACAGATGAAAGTGGGTGGGCCCGGGCCCACCTGTAGCTACGCTTTTTACTGTACCATTAGTACCAATTCATATCTGTACCCACTTGTAGTTAACCATGTTTAAACGCTCCTGTTTTTGTGTGTGCATGCTCTGGTTTCGAATGACAAAACCACAAGTTTATTTATGCGTTTTTGCAGCGTTGAGTATTGTAGCCAATCACAGGCATCTCTGTTGAAGTCAAGTCAAGTCACCTTTATTTATATTGTGCTTTTAACAATACAGATTCTGTCAAAGCAACTTTACAGTATCAAAATAGGAAAATATTGTCAATTTTAAATGACCAGATTAAACACTCAATTTTCAGTTAAAGGCATTTCATTATTGAATTCAGTGATGTCATCATCCAGCTCAGTTCAGTTCTAATAGTATTTGTGCAATCAAGTCAACGATGTCACTGGAAATTAAGTGTCCCCAGCTAAGCAAGCTACAGGCGACAGCGGCAAGGAACCAAAACTCCATCGGTGACAGAATGGAGAAATAAAACCTTGGGAGAAACCAGGCTCAGTTGGGTGCCAGTTCTCCTCTGGCCAGCAATGAAAGCAATGGCCAGTCAGAGGTGTTTTCTATAGGTTAATCGGAAGAATCCCTTCTGAACAAATTTTTATTTTTGTAAGTTTAGAGAGTTTTATACGCTTGCAGATCTACCTAATATAATCAGAGAGAGAGAAAACGCATACACGGTATAAATAAGAGATTGATTGTGTAGTTATTCATTGATTGAGTCTTTGCGTAAGCTCGGTCAGTTGCTCTATAAGAGCTTTGCTCTGTTTCTCTAAAATCTCTACATAATCCATTGACAATTTGAAGGAAAATTTTGTTTGTCTAAGAGGACTGAACGTCCACACATACTGTTTCAAGAGTGACAAACGCAAGTGTAAAAGATTACGTGAGTGAATCCGCTAAATTGCTCCGTCAGTCATCGCTATGACTGACAGTGATAACTGCCCTGGGTGGAACACTCTCTGACAAACCGATGTAACCGATAGATAACGTGATGTAGAGTAAATTCAGATGAACAAAACTACAACAGCAACAAGTAGCAGCTTCTACAGTTAAAACACTCTTTTTGATGTGTCCTAAAAAATTTTGAAGGCCAAAAATTGTAGTTTAATTAAATCTAAAAATTCTTCATAATATTTAATGCATTATTACTTAATTGTACAGTACTAAAATTCGTTATAGTCATCATTTTATTGGCAACTGAGCTATTGAGTGATCCTCTGCTGCCATCTACTGGATATAATGGTAATTTCGTGTAATTGTCATCTCAAAAGTCTGTGTTTTGTTTGTCAAGATTTTTAGCAACATTTTTTCGTCATCTCCATGAATGAAAAGTGCATTTTTAAAGTGAATTTTACTGCACAACTGTAAAGTGAAAAATAACAAGGCTTTTAAATATTGTATAAGTGTTTAAAAAAATGTGGAGTGTGGAGTTATTTAGTGTAGGGCTGTCGCGACGAGTCGATTTTTAAAAATCGTCGACTTAATTTTGCTCGCGTCGACTAACCGGCAAAATACCGGAAGTGCCACATTTCACAGACGACAATGCATAAAACACATTATTAGACTATTTTCCAAGGCTGCATGATACTGTATATTAAACCCATTTAAAAATCATAATTAAGCAGAATTAAGTGGACATTTGAATTAAAGGGCGCTTGGTCAATATTAAACAAGGATTAGATCGCGCAGTAATGTGTAAAAACAATCATCAGGTCGTTGCCCTGCAGGCCTTTGTTGTAATGCGTAATGTACATTGCATTGCATTTTAAGTTTTGTTCAATAAAACCGTATGATTTCTTGCTTTTATTATTTTAATTATTATTATTATTTAATTATTATTGCATCATTGCTATTATATATGTATTTTAAGCCATTTTAAAAGCTGTTGTTCACTTCTATTTTTATTACCACATAAAAAAAAAAAAAATATATATATATATATAATTATAATTATTGGGCCCTATGAAATCCGTTTTATTTCCAAATATTTTTTTTTTCCATTTTAATTTCTCTATACTCTGTTTTAATGGTTAAATAAAATTTTATTAATCAAAAAGCCTGCCTAATTAATTGATTTTATATATATATTTTTTTTAAATAATATAAAAATAACTGTTAGTGGCAGCCCTAATTTAGTGCTTTTTTTTTTTTTTTTTTTTTTACTTATATTTTTAATGATAAATTTCTTGCAGTCTTTTGTGGATTTGGTATTTGCATTTAAAAACTTTTACACGATGTGAGAGTCTTAAAGTCAGTATAAAACTGAATTCCACCTGGTCTAAAGTTTAGTGAAAAGGAAAACACTTTCAAACATTTTATTAAATGTTTTTCTATTTTGTTTGGTTTCTTTGGATTTACAGTCCAAGTGTAGACCTTGGCCTCATGTTTGCATCTCTCTGCACTTTGTCTTCCTCCCAAGTGAAGGATACTACCATTTTAGCACGAGGTCAGACATGGCTTTAAAATGCTGCCTCATGAACTAGAAAGCTTCTGTAATGTAATAAAATGTTCTCAGGGGAGAGGAAGTTTTATCAGGGACATGCAAGTGATTCATGGCTCCTAAACACTGAAATTACTGCTTTTTCTTTTCACTATAAGGAAGGATTTGGACAGTGTCAGAGTGGTTTGCTGAAGAAGCGGTCTCCTGGCCAGTCAGGCAAAACGTCTGGGTTGAATACCTCAGCTCTACCTAGCTGGTCAGAAATGGCCATGGAGGAGAGACACAAACAAAACCACTCACCTACACCCTCTTTAGCATGAGGATGGTGGTGTCACCTCCGACGACGCAGTTTGGTGGTGTTCATGCGTCAAATCTTCCTTATAGAAAATACCTAAAGATCACACACGCATGATATGCTTCTCTCGTTCTCATCGATAAACGCTGCAGGCAAACATGTCTCTTATCTCTCTGCATCTGACTGCAGCCTGCACAAACTAGAACAGTACATTTTTTTTTAAATTTCGTTTTGTGTTGTTGGTAGAGAAATCACTTACGGCAGCTTTAATTAAGTGAAATCTCATTAAAAGTTTAGCAGCACGGTAAAACCTTGAAACGGAGGGCTACCCTCTGAAACCTGATTTAAAAAAAGATATAAAAAAAATAGTTTGCGTGGTCGATCTTGTAACATTGTGGTGAACTCATAAATTAAAGAGTGCAGGATCCAATAGCAGTAAAACATTTATTAACAACCAAAAATACACACAAGGAGCATAACATCTAGGAAAAAATGAAATACAGGAAAACTGTGCACTACAACAATCTATTCACAGATAAGACTAGACAAAGAATTATGTCAAAAATGGCTTAAGGAAACAGGAAATAAATCAAAACGTGGATGTGACCAGTCCATTCCATTTAGTCCAGTTTTTGTTAGATCCAGTATACACATTTGGTCTCCACATTTTGTCTTCTAACTCTAATAACCTTTAATGTTCACCAAAAATGAAAACTGTCGTCATTTAGTGTCATTCCAAACCTGTATGACTTTGTTTTTTTACATAAAACACAAAAGAGGATACTCTACTATACAAAGGTTTGGGGTTAAGTTTTTAAAAAATGTTTAAATGTAAAAACACTAATGTTGTGAAATATTATTGCAAATTTAAATGCTTTTTTAATGCTTTTAAAAATGCTTTTTTTTAAGATTCTTTGAATAAGAAGTTCAAAAGAACAGTATTTCTTTGAAATAGGTTTTGTGAAAGCCTTTACTGCTAATTTTGGTCAATTTAATGCATCCTTGCATTAGTGATGAAAGAAATTCTTTATATATCTATGCAGTCAACATCAGTGTGGTCCCAAGTTGTGTAAAACCCCATTGGCAGTTGAAAGATTCTTCAAAATGTTTTCTTTTGTGTTCCACAGAAGAAAGCAGGTCATACAGGTTTGGAATGAGGATGACTCCCTTATATTTTAGAGTAAATATGCCATTAAATGTCAGCATTTCTCTTCTTCCACTGCCCAGCATTAGTATTTAATTAAAGGAGACCATGATTATAGGTCTCAGTGTGTGGACTAGCACAACATCTTCATCACAAACACATTGTGGCACAGGGAGCAACAGACACACAGGCCTCTCTGTCTATTTATCTTTCTTTTTTCCTTTTTTTTATTTAAACATCCAACCACAGAAAATGAGAAACAGGGAAGACAGATAGAAGAAAATAAGAAGAAAACAGACTAGAGAAGAAGAGAGGAGACTGTCATATGTTTTCAGCCATTTGGTTTTATTTGGCAAATTTTTTGCCTTCATGCAGCCTCATTTGTTTTCTCCCACATCTCAATAACTGTCCTCGGTTGTGTTATCCCTTCCCCAGCATGTTCTCACATCCCCTTTACTTTTGTCTTCTCATCCTCATCCTTCATTTCCTGCTTTGGCCTTTAGAGGTGGTGTGTATGTAAAAGCTGCCATCATTTTTAGAAAAATGACTGGGTTTTGTCTTTGCTGTTTGGGTATATAGTATACAGAAAATGTTTATCTCACAAGATATTTCATAGTGTTTTGTGCTTGTACTTCAGATGCGGATGTGTACTTTTATTTTTTTATGGAACCGAGAAGCTTATCTTGTTAAACTCGTCTCACACCGTTGAATAATACCTCAAATCTTGCGGCTTGTTGAGGAGAAGTGTGTTATTACTTTTCTAAACGATTGGACTTATGGATAAAACAAGTGGAAAACATCCTTTAGACACATTTACGGAAGTACATATTTAGACAGCAGAATATCACAGAGACTATGGGGTTGCATGGGCTCATTTCACTTGCACTAACAGCCTAGCAACCACGCAGAACGTTTTAGCAAGAAATTTATTTTTTTTCTCCTACAGAGATAGTAAAAATCTAGATTCTTTTATATCACCTCTTGACCGGTTTAAAAATCATTAGTCACATTGTTCAATAAAAAAAATTAAAATGTATCCGTTGCTGTGCTCAAGCCTGGTGCTAACCAGCTTTGCTCTTTGTCATTGCAAAACCTCATGGAGCATCTTTTTCCTCTGAGGTGGGTTATGATCAGCCCTTAGCTACAGCCTCTGGCCTATTGGTCTCCTCAGTGTGTCCAGTCAGCACCAGCAAGACATCTATCATGGGTTGCCCGGGCAGGTAGGAGCCTCTTGGGGTAAGAGGCTTGGGAAAAAGCCGGCTGCACTCTGACTCTGAGTAAGTGTCACCGAATGAGTCATTGTGCTCATCATAACTCTGCATGCTCACAGCTTTGTGTCTGCTTTCAGGAAACCTATACTAAATATTTAAATAAACTACTCATTTTTGTCTAGTGTCAGTGTGTTTAGACAATTAACCATCCAGATGCGATGAGGTAATTGGCTCTTTGCTAACAATGCTTAAAACATTACTGACAAATCTTAAGCAGTTGTGAATGACATTTTTTATTTTTTTCAAGGCAAGCTTTTGTTCTTTTCTAATGTAAAAGGAGGTTCTGAGTATAATCTTAATTGCAGTTTTGCAGACATTATTCTAAAATATGGTCAAACATTATAATTGGGTCACTTATAATATTGACACAAGCTGCCTTTACAGGATACAAGCAGCCTTTTCCAAATCTTTCATAAATGTTTATGCTAAATTATAAACTATCTTTCAAATCTCGATTCCAAATGTACATGCATAAAATCAGGAAGAACATCTATTTTACATTTGCAAGGTAAATTTATATGAACTTCACATCAATTGTAGTAATTTTATTTAAATCATGCTATTGTGTAGTTAAAAAAAAAAAATGAATGGCAGAAAAAAAAGCTTTGCAATGTCAAAATTCATTCCAGCAAATTTAAAAATAACCATTTCATGAGCATTTGACTGAAAATCTGTTCACTTACTGTTCAAAAAGTGTCAGTAAGATTAAAAAAAAAAAGAAAAATAAATTCATACTTTTATTCAGCAAAGATGCATTAAATAATAAAGTAAGAGAAAAGACAAAAAATGTTACAAAAGATTTATATTTCAAATAAAAGCTGTTCTTTTGATCATCAGATAATTCTAATAAAGGAATCATGAATTCAGCTCTACCATCAGAGGAGTAAATTACATTTTAAAATGTATTAAAATAGTAAACAGTTGTTTTAAATTGTAATAATATTTACAATTTAAAACACAGCCTAAAAGTTTTTTTTCAAAAACATAAAAAATCTCCAAATCTCCTCAGTTCATTCCAATGAGATGTTCTGTAAGCTGTAACCAAGTGTGGTGAAACCTATAGCGAAGGGTGAATTGCGTCGACATAATCCTTTGTGGATGTTTTTTTCTGTACCTGTCTGTTGCATCCGCTCTGCGCACAATGCAGATATTGGTGCATTAGGGTCAATGTGTTTGTGCTTATTAGATCACATTGACTTATTCTTTCATCAAACCTCTGAGGCGTCTTCTTTTTCTAGAGGCCAGGGAACGAATGAGGAATGAGTCAATATCACGATTGTTACGCTGAGGCTTTGCCTGCTCTGGAGAGTCTTCTGGCCTCCATCATTGACTTGTTAGGGATGCATTTGTCTTCAATCGACCCAGGAGTCTGTAACATGGCTCCCTGTTATTCTTCTCATTCCGTCTTTGATCTGCCGGCTGTCTGCTGCTTCTGCCAACCTGCTGGAAAATATCCAGTCGGCTCCGTCGGCATCATAGAGGGAGGCAAGAAATAAAGCTTTGCACCTTTTAGCATCACAGCACGTATAGTGCATATTTAATTACATCTGCGTCCATACTTGGGTATTTGAAACACTCCAAAAAGTGGCAATTGGAGATAAAATGTTTTTAATTTCTTCAAAGTCGGAGAGTGACTTTGTAGTGGCCCTATAAGAGAGCAAGAGGATCTCGCTATATTCCCTTTAGGTGCTCGTTGCACCTCCTGTCACAACAGCTTCGTCAGCCACTCAAACGCTCCTCGACGGGAGGTGACACAAAGCGCTGTGACAGGACGGCCCGTCAGCTCGCATCCCTCCGAAATTCTGATTGACATGTAGGAAGCACCCGCAGACTTAGCCGAGGTTTTCAAAGAGCAGCTCTTGGGGTGGCTTGCGTGGGCCCAACGTTTCAATTATCAGCCCTCTCACTTGGCAAGACAATTGGCCTTTGGGCCTCTTAGTGCTTCACTCTGTGATGGGTGAGACGAAAGCACTCATAAATCCTGCCACTTATGCTTTCTAGGATCTGATGAACAGTTTTTGGCCCGGTGGTTGCCTCATCAAAGACACCCTTGACTCCTTGTATGTGGAATTGATATTCCTTAAAATGAACTGGGCAACGGTGTAGCTCAGGTGCTTGATTCTTTCTCTGCATGTACTAGTGCTCTATGAAATCCAGTTTAGTTTTCTACGATTCCGTTTTAATGGTTTAATTATTTTAATAATCAAAATTAATTATATGAATTAATAAAAATGTCAACAGTTTGTAACAATAGTGCCCTAGGAAATGTTTTGTTTCTGTCTTTTTAAATATTTCCGGATTCTGTGTTTTATAATTTAATGCATATTTATTATTAAAATGTTGGTTATCAAAACTTTTAGCAGATTCATTAATCTTTTAAAATGTAAATCATATAAAATGTAAGTAATTTGATTTATTTTGCCAAACAGTTTAAATTGAAATGTGGATGAAAGTTTCTTTTAAAAACAATGTTATTAAACTGAATTATTAAGGTTGTTGTTGTTATTACATTAAGTATATTCTAATATATTAGTAAAACATATGTTATAATTTCTTCAAGTTAAACCAAACTTTTTTTTTTTTGGCAGGTTGTAGAGTATCTGACGATAGACAAAACGGTTTTGCTCATTCACAGACACGCAAAACATGCAGATTTCATAATTAGTCTTTTTGCAGTTTAATATTCATAGACTCTAGTCCATATCTCAGTTTAAGTCTATAGTGTAATATGACTGTATTCTACAATTCCATCCATGTTTTCTGCATCACGGAAATCATGTGGCCCTAATGTGCTTTGGTTTTAATTGTATTTTTAGAAACTACAATTTGTACTAGTTCTTGATGCCTCTTGGAAGTTGAAAACTCCCTCATATGCTACAAAAACTCCCTCTGTTGGTGGGCTTCACTTGAAAGTGTGTGTGTTTTGTTTACTTTTCAATCAGCGGCAGGCTTAAAATGATTGCCAGGGCCCGTTTGACTCATTACATGGTACCGTTTCCCTGCATGGCTGGGCCCAGATGCTATGCTAATTAGCTCACATATGAGAGGAGAGAACCCGAGGCTGCAAGCGGACATGGTGGGTCGGTATCAAATGGGTGTGCATAAATTAAGCATTTTGTTGTCATTATTTTGCACCAATTTTCCACCGCTAAAAAATTCAGTGCGGCTTAGTGATTAATTTGAAAAGAGATGACATGGATAAGTGGGTCTTGTAATTACTTTGACTTTGACAAACTTGTTAACGTGTTAACATCTAATGTTCGTTAACCTGAGTTTTGGCACAAGGCGAGCGGTTTTAACCGCCCTGTTACAACTTGTGCTGGTCACTCAAACATCTCTATGTCTTCTCTCTTTTTTCAGGAAACCCTACAAGGGTAGTTCAATTTCTTGGGCTCTTTGTTCTTGTCCACGGTCCGTGTCAGTGAAAGATAGCTTGAATAAACATGGACTGGCTTTTCGGTTCCCTTGCAACCCGCAATTTGTG
Organism: Barbus barbus; assembly: GCF_936440315.1. Classification (NCBI taxonomy): domain Eukaryota; kingdom Metazoa; phylum Chordata; class Actinopteri; order Cypriniformes; family Cyprinidae; genus Barbus; species Barbus barbus. Next base: position 22,891,342 of record NC_136740.1, on the reverse strand, counting down.
TCTCATTATTCTGGACACAGCTTCACACACAGCATAACAAAGCAGATTAATAGTCTGTAATTTTAATCAGGAAACTCAGTCGCACCGCTCAACAAATGCAACCTCGATGTGTGACAGCAATTTGAGGTTATTTTCTTCACGGCAGCTCAAGAGCGGTGGGATGGGTCATGTAACCTTCTATTTGTCACTGATGAGATGCTATTCATTTGTTTTGTGGATGTTTTATAATAGAACTGATTATTGAATCATTTCAATGTTTTTTAATTGCATTTATTATTTTCATTAAGGTACATCAGACTGCATTCATATTCTCAAATTTTCTACTCTCATACAGTAGATGGTTCAGTTAAACCGCAAAAAGAAACTTTTTTTTTTTTTTTTTGATATTTATCTTGATATTTGTGTATTTTCTCTGAAATGGCTTAAGGATGTTTTTCAATCAGTTAAACCATCAATGCAACCAATGATGTAAGTAAAAGTAAAATACATTGAAAATCAAGTTAACAATTAACAGCATGTTTTCTGAAATTAAGAATTATATTTAGCCATTTTAATTATATGCACCAAAATAATAATACATAGTGTTAATTAGTATTTTGTTTTTTAATGTTTTTTTTTTTTTTCAGCAGTTATCTTCCTAAGTGGAGCAAAATAAATGCAAACAAATTGCTGAATCGGTTGAGAACCAATTCTAAACAGTGCAAATTAATTATTTTTTGGGGCTTTATAAGTGATTGAGTTCAATTGATTTCAGTGAATCGGCTCAAACTGACTGTTTAAGTCCATCAGTTTAAATCTCTGATCAGAAAGTTACGTTAATTAACACAACTGTTTTCAACGATGAGAAATGTATTTTTTACTATTTAATACAAATTTTATAACAAAATGTATATAATAATAATATATCTGCTGATTCAAGACTCTGATTATAAGTTGCATTAGGCACATAACTGTTTTCAACATTGATAAGAAATGTTACCTGAGCACTAAATCAACACATTAAAATGATTACTGAATGATCACGTGACACTGATAACTGGAGTACAAATCTGCTTTGCCATCACAGCAATAAATGGCATTTTAAAATATATTAAAATAGAAAACATTTATTTTAAATTGTAACATTTCTCAATATTACTGTTTTACAGCCTTGGTAAGCCTATTTTCAAACACCTCCAGAAATCCCCAAAGATCTGAACACTAATGTATAATATATTCTGCTTTTTTGAACTAACTCTTTGATTAAAAACACAGAATATGAAGAGTCTATACATCGTTCTTCTCTGTTTTGTTGATTTAGTGGCATTGGTGTGCAGATCTCTCATTAGAAACTGTGCTTGGCCTGGCTCTCATTTGGGGGATCAGCATACATTTGTTGTGCATATTCTTTATGGGATTTGCTCTCGGGATTAAACTCGAAATTGTTCAGAATCACTCGACTCAACCGAGCTCTAGGGAATGCCAGACTTTGATCAATCGTCTCCTCGCTTGGTACTTTCTGCATGTCGCTGCCTCATTACCAGCACATGGAGGAAAACTTGTTTCCCCCCCTTAGCCGAAGGGTAACGTAGCTTTTATTTTTATGATGACAAGGTATCTGTTTCAGGTTGTCATTACACCTTGTATTCAAGGTAAGGGTTGACAGAAAGGGCAAGTCTAGACAACTCCCATCTAAAGTCTTCCGTCACCAGCCCATCAGTCCCTTTCAGACTCGTCCCTTCCTCTTAGACGGGTATCTACCTGCCTCAGACTGAAAATAAACACCTCTACTGCGACTGTTATGCCTGGGAAGCCAATCCCAAAGGCTCAGTTTGACATGGGTGTCAATATTTGTGAAACCCAAGCTTTGACATGATAAAGAGAGGTTGTAAACATGAACTGTAGATTATTGTAAACCATATTTTAAGTAGGGCAAGCTGCTCTCTGATTCGTGTGCGTTTTGAGCGCAATGAGAGATTAGCCGCTTATTTGGTCTGTAATCGCAGGCTTACCGAGCAACACAAATTCTCCAACACACACACTTGCTAAATCTTTGCAAAAGTTTTGGGTTTTTTCTTTTGTTCAGTTCTCATCTTACCGGGTTTCCCTTCTCCATAGAATCACAGGAAGTCTTAGATGCACTAGCGCCCCCCAATGGCCAGTAGTTTAGATGTGGCAGAAAAAAGATGTTATGTCTTTATAACTCACTATTGCAACTTTGTCTTTATTTTTCACAATACTAAAAATAAAGGCCATTTATTGGCATCTATGGTTCCATGAAGAGCCGTTAACATCCATGGATCATTTCCATTGTTCAAAATGTTCTTTATAGTGGAAGAAGGTTCTTTAGATTCTTAAAATAGCTTTTAAGAAAAAAGAGAGATGTTTCTTGTAAGAAAGATTATTTGGGGAAAAATGGTTCTTCGTATATGGCATCATAGAAAAAACAATAATTAATAAAAATATGTATGCATTTATATCTCACTAATGCGACTTTGCATATGGAAATTGACTTTATATCTCAAAATATGGCTTTATGTCTCACAACTGTGATATTATTTCAACATTTACATTTACAACATTATCTCTTACTTTACACAATATCTTAAAACAGTTACTTTTTTATTTTTCACTCTGAGGTGGAAACCAGCTTCCATATTGTAAATGTCAATGCATACGTGCTACATTGTTTTTACAAAGTATACAAAGTAACACAAGGTAATGCTGCTTTGCTCTTGTTATTTTCCAACTGCTTATGTTTTTATTCAACTGGTTTGAAGCAGATGCTTTGGTAATACCGAAACAAGCATCTTAAGAACAATTTAAGAACTAAGAGGATTAATATTGTAATACGTGTACAGACAACCTGCATTTGTAAGTTTTAATAGGGAATTATTTTTTTTAAGGACTGACAGATGTGTGCATAAAACATGGTCTGCGTCTTCTGCCAGGCAATGCATAAAACCTTGAATTCACCTTAGCATGTCCTCGGTAAAAAGCTTTGCTCTTCATGCCACAAAGATAGAATAATAAATAGATTATCTCAGGTCTTTTGACACTTCGCCTGATTATGCAGATGGTGGAAAGCACAGAACAGGATGTGTTGTTTGAAAACTGGTTATTTATAATAAGGAGGCTCAAAGACTGGCAGGAAAATGTTCCTGCTGCATTGTCACAAATGGAATGTCAGACACTGCAATTTTCTGTTGAAGGAATGTTCACACATCCCTAGGGACATCAATGGCTGCTCACTCAAGAGGAAGTGACATTTAGAAATTAGATGCAGCAACAGCAAAATTGACATTATTGCCATTAAAAATGAGTTATTAATGAGATTAGGTCTTAACGAGGTCTTGGTTCAGGAGAGTCATTTGTTTTTTGTTGTTTTACAATTTGGCAGAACATTTTGGGCATGGCCAATTATAGCTTACAAGATTTTATATTTTATAAATTTATATATGCTTTAAAAATAAAAATTTTAGCCATATGATGACATTCAACATGTTAATTTATTATTAATTTGTAATTCATATTTAATATGAAATAACATTTAATATTCATGTATTTGCTCTAAAATATCTTACATTGAATAAAGGATAGTCGTGTTATATAATAATATTTTATAAGGATTTTTATGAGAAATGCTATTCATTTTATGTAAGTACATGTTAAAATAAGTTTTAAAATAATGATTTCCAAATAAATTAAATGTAGAATTATATTTTAAAATGAATTATTTTAATCGTCTGTCTGTCGTTCTATCATTCTATCTATCGTTCTATCTATTGTTGTATCGTTCTAGTTATCTATCTATCGTTCTAGCTATTGTTCTAGCTATCTGTTGTTCTCTCTTCCTGTCTATTTTTCTGTCTCTCTGCCTGTCTGTCTGTCATTCTGACTGTCTCTATTAAAATTCTTGAAATATTCATTATATAGCAAACAATAACGGTCTTTACTTAATATTGCATATATTAATATTGAATATAAAGTAAACGTTTGATATTTTTCCCAGTCCTAATTATAAAACCAGAAGTGTCCTGTCAAGAACTGTTAATCTTGCTTGACTTTTCATACCTGATGTAAACACACACAGAGCTAATCTACACAGTCTGTTTCCTGTTTTTTCATCACCCTTTATGACAATATTTACCCATGATCTTGATCATCTATATATGTTTATTTTCCCACATGTTTATTCCTGTTCTTTTCAGTTTTGCTCTACAGAGTCTTCCGCCATCTGTCGTTCAGGGTTGTGTCTGTTGTAGAACCATCCAGTCATTTGCAAACCTGTGTCACCTTTGTTGTGCCGCCAGTCACCATCCACCCCGCCGACCCCACCTTTCCTCTTCCTCTTCTGGTACGCTGGCCAGTCACTCGGTTTGTAGAGGTGACCTCTCAGCTCTAGATTAAGTTATGTATCATTTCCTTAATCTGTCCAGACAGAGAGTCACCCCACAAACCAGGAGATGGACTTCTGCAGCATGCCATGTGCTAACAGATGGCATAAATCTTACTCTTAAACGCAGCGTTAAGTATTAATCATTGCTGGCCGTGTTGCTGTCATGATTGCCCGGGAAAAGCCGTGGGCGGACAAGGTGTGATTAATGGACTCTGGGATTCGAGGAGTCACGTGCAGACGCACCCCACCTGCCTTGCTCTTGTTGCACCCGCCTCCAAACAGGAAGCTGACCTGCGGGAGATAGACAGATGGATCATTCCATCTGTTTTAATTAGCCCAGAGGAGGTGACATGAACACTCGCCCTCTCGCTCTCAAAAGGGCTCCTAGATTTAGCTCCTGTCACATCACGAGGAGCGCACCACTCCCATCCTACAAGGAAACAGAAGGACGGACGGACGTTGACTGCAGCGAGATGCTGAGTCAGTCACTGCTTGTACGTTTGGACACGCAGCGCTGTCTGTGAGAGAATCATACATAATGATGACCAGCTGTGCAATATGATGTTGAAAAATTAATGTGTTACTTTCCATATGTGGATAATCCACATATTGTGGCCATACGCTCTGTTCAAAGGGTGACAACTGGTGTCAGGGATGTTTTGAGAGTAATGTATTGCAATTAGGGATGCAAAATATATCTGTACCATTATTGGTCCCATATTTGGGGTATATTTGATAGTATATAGGTCAATTTTAGATATTTAGTTTCATATGCTTATTTCTCCTGTTTTTACATTTATATAACCTTTTTTGTGTTCTAAAGCTCACTTAAAGTTGGTCTTTAAATCACTTTATAATAACACTCTTAAATGTGATCTTTAGCAAATCTGTGAGCATCTATATTTCACACTTTATTTTGCGGTCTAAATTTACTTGTAGAATTTAAAATGGTTTTAATTATTATTATTGTTGTTACTATTATTAATACTAGCTATTATTATTTAGACAAAATAGTAGTTATGGGTTATCTGTCATTTGTATTTCATTTTTAGAATTTTAATACCAGAGCATCTGTAGTTACAATGTGCCATTACTCAATATAAAAAAGTAACTAGTTACATTACATTGTTACTTTTTAAGTGATGTATTAAGTTGCTTTTTGCATCACCTGATATTGGGAGTATTATTGTAACTTATTTATATCTATTTATTTTTGCTATAAGCAAGTGTTTTCCCTTACATGGTTTGCACAGGAATCGCAATCATGTCCTTTTGACAAAATGTTGTGCCCAGCCAACAAAAGCCAAACTGAAACACTCAAAAGATGTATAAATATAAATATTTTTTTTTAATTGTTTTTTTTTATAAACTGTCTAGAACTGCATTACCCATCATGCTCCCCTGTTTCAGACATTTCAATCGTATTTGTAATAATAAATAAATAGAAAATTAATGCACATTACGATAACTGACAATAATTCTATGAAAATAATTACCACTACTTTAATGATAATGACACAGAGGAACGATATAATTGGAATTATTCTTAGAACGATTGTTACAGCTTATGAATAGGGTTGCAAAGGGGTAAAAAATTTTAGGTAAATGTTTGGAAACTTGCTCAATTTCCAAACGTTTCCAAAATTTCAGGAATGTTTTCAGAATTTCCCACAAAATTTCTGCCACTTTGCAACCTTACTTATGAATGATAAAACTTTGGCAGCCAATCAAACCACTTGACTTTAATGTTTTCAGAAGTTTAAAGAGTCAGTGGACAAAACTGCAGAACGTGCTTATAATAAACAGAACGTTATCGTCCATTGTTGTGGATGCTAATATAGTTATTCTTATTGTTGTGAACAGCCGTTAATGTTATTTTACTCATTAATCGTACTGCATTACATCCAAAACTGGCTTTCTACTTCCTTTCCAGACAACATTTCCTGGTGTGGTGGCACACTTTGTCCTGTGTCACAGCCTTTCATCTCCCCATCGGTGCGTTAAGTACCCTTGAGTGCCTCTCCCCTTTCGACCCCTCCCTTCGAAGGAGAAGTGGCTGGCCCCATTTACATAATCAATGCTGAACTGAGTTTACATAAGCTGCTTTCCCCCACTGCGAAATACATGGCAGAGCAGACATCATTGCGCTTAAATCTGCCCGTCTTCCAGCTCCTGCTGGTGCCACATCCACTCAGAGGCTCGTAATCTCCCGTTCCCTTGCAGAACCCGAAAGCCTGAGGACTCATACGAGTGCTGTCATCTTCAGTCCTCACATTCAGAGAAAACTGGGTTTATTGTACCAAAAACGCACAACATGGCACTAACTGGGCATGTCTTGAGGGGAGGTTGGGTTTTTGTCACCAAGCAGAGTTTGTTTCTTCCGCAAATCACTTTGTATGATGTGATGTCTGATGATTTTTGTAATGTAAATTTTAGTTTCTTATCTTTGTGTTGCAGCGAATTCTTCCCGCCTTGTGTTTGTGTGGATGTGTGCTCTTGGTCCATGCTCTTGCTCTGATGGTAATGTAATCTGAAGGAGCACTAGGGCTTTACCCCTTACCCAGCATGCCTCTGTTGCCCCCCCCCCCCCCCCCACTGTCCTAACGACAACCTTCTGCATCCCTGGACATGGCTAGCGTGATGAGAACCACAAGGCATAATTACGTTGTCTGAGCAAATCAAGGAGGAGACACTTTCATTCCCAGTGAAGCGCCGTGGCTGTGCCACTAGACATTTCCTCCCCAGCACCATTAGTGAAATCAGCCCCGTCCCTTGTCAGATTAAGTGTCGGCTCGAGTTTATGATTAGTCAAGAAACTTTTGTACTTTCTTTCCCTTGTTTTGCCAGTTTCAGGGATGATGTGGACATTTCTGCTTCCTACCAGACTTTTTTTTTTCTCTCTGGCAATCAGCTGTGGATAATCAGCTCCTGACCTAATGGTTTAAAACAGTTGCATCACTGAATCCCACAGGGCAATAAGACTTTTATTAGTGGTGTTTGCCAAGTCAAGCATCACTGTTGATATTCAGGAACTCTCAATCATTTGTCCTGCACCATTAGTGCTGCAGACCTGAACGATAATTCAAATAATGCAGATTGATTAGAAGACATTTACTTGCAGAAGAGGATATTTTACCAGTGGATTTATTTTATTTTATTTTCAATTGATTAAATGTCATATATATTTTTAAATGTTTTTATAATTAGTTTACTTTTTTTTAGGCTTGGTTAGTATTGGTTGTTATTTGACATTTAGTTGTGTATACTAAATTTTCCCTACACTTACCCTTGCTGTCATCTAACGCTGTTTAATAACACTGTTCAAATGAATAAAATAATTGTTGTTCTTAGTATTTTATTTTTGTTCTCCTTACATTATTTAATTTTATTTTTAATATCAAATTAGTTTTAAATTAATTAAATTATTAAATTTGATTTGTTTTGGTCAGTTATTTATTTATTTATTTTCTTTTTTTGTTTTATTTATAATAACCCGCTTAGCACGCCTTGCAACACCAGCAACTACGCAACATGACCTTTAACAAACATTTTAAGGACTTATACAAGGTCAAGCGCGATTCTGATTTTCTTCATAAAACCATAATTTCTGCACACATTATTTTGTGTCAACCACCCTCTCTTGTTGCATCACAGCAGGCCGTGTTGATCTGTCTCAGGTGTGCATGGATGGAGGAGCTTCCAGCCGCTCCACACAGTTGTTACATAAGCAGGTTGTCAGGCCGTGTTCTTTCTACACTATTATGACAGGTAATCAGCTTTGTTTGACAGCAAAATGTGAGTAGCCAGCTTAGGTCAGTGTTACATTTGCTTCCGCTGACAAAACCCCAACTACTGGCGTCAAAAATTCTAATGGAAGCTTATTTATTTATTTCAGGCTTTTTAAAATACAAAATTGTAAAGCTCTGCAGGTGTGGAAATGCCCTACGTGGTTTCTTTACTTAGTCAATTGATGTCTGCATAAAAAACAAGCAGGTGGACACATGAAATGGTCAAAGCTTGATCATTTCAGTTTCAGAGGATTTCAGTTTGAAATTAACAAAGTGTCCGTCTATGCATTTAGAATAAATAGCAAGTATTAAAAGTAAAGTAACCTCCCTGCAGTGAGCGATTGACTTAAAGACTTGTTTTAAATGACTAAATGTATTTGTGGTTTAGTTACGACTGTGAAATAGTTAGCGTAAAAGTAGGGGGCACCCCCTTTTGGGGATTATTTATTAAGAGACCTTTTAAAGTGGGCACAAAATCAGACGCATGTGAAAACCAGCCAGAGGCTAAATACATATCTGTCACTCCAATCTCTCAACTCAGCAGCTGCTTTAATTCCACTTGTTCTTACATGCTGTTTGAGGCTTAGTCCAGTTGGTGAGCTTGTGCACTTGCTGTCTGTGGATCTTGCGTCGTGCTTTGAAGAGAAACTTTGCTCCTTGCAAATCCAGCTGTTATTTTTGCATTTTTCTCATGTTTAGAATCATAATGCTCCTCGTTAGATTTGTCTGCTTAAAGCGCATAAAGTTCTGTACACAAAGTTCGGTGATTCACTTTTGTATGTGGTTTGAAGGCGTGTGTACATTTGATTTACAAATGACTTTGATTTATTCAGAATAGGAAAGGATGTATTATGTGGAATTTGTTGCTGCTGAAGCTGTTTTTGATTGTTTTTGCTCAACAGTTCAAGACTGACTAGGGACGATGATTCCCTAACGACTATTTAAAAATGTAAAAAAAATTTCAGTAGTTTGAGGAAGATATTTTTGGAAAAATTGCAATTCTAATGGCAAATGAACAAAAAATGTGGTGTCGTTTGTTTGTCTGTGTATTTGTTACTTTGTTTACTTTTGCTACTTTTTTTTATCTGTAGCACTTTAGCACTTTTGAGGAAGACAATGAAAAAAGTAAGGCAATTCTAATGATGCGATAGTTGAAATGTGGTATAATGTTTGTTTGTATTTTTGGTAATTATTATTTTTTTTTTATTTTTTTTATCTGTAGCACTTTAGCACTTTTGAGAAAGACAGTTTGGAAAAAGTAATGCAATTCTTGCAATTTTTTTTGTCCAGTTAAATTCTTTGTTGGTTCATTTTGTTTGTTCATTTTGTTTGCTCGCTCATTCATTTTGTTTTTTATTTAAATTTTTTAGCTCATTCATTGTTCTTTTATTTTTTCGGTTGTTTTGATGAACAAACAAAAAAATTTGGGATTTTTTATTTTTGTTTGTCCGTCGTTATTTGTTTGTTCCTTTGGTTCATTTGTTTGTTCATTTGTTTGGTCGGTCATTCCTTCATTTGTTGTTTTATTTGTTCATTCATTGACAAAATTCAGTACAAATATTTATCTTTAACTACACATCAAATAAACAACAAATCAGTAACTACACTTATTTAAGTGTCGCACAATTGTTTGATTCACTAAACGGAAATGACTTAAAAGAGTCAACCGTTCGGGAATCATTTAGACTATGCTGGTTGCTGTGGTTTATTCCATTGCATCCGAATGTTAATATGATTTTGTAAAGTGTTGTATCTTTATTGTTTATGGAGAACAGCCTTTATCTTCACTTAACTTTTTTTTTTTTTTTTACATTGTCAGTAGAACAATGTAATTCGCTCACTAACCTTTTTTCTTCTGATAAAAAAGGTGCATGTGGCTTAATTTCACAGGACCCTCAGGGTCAGACTTGATAAAGAGACAAGCTAACTGCTGTCCTGTCAGGGTTTTAGAGAGGTACTCAGTGCATGACAGGACAGAGAATAGGCGCTCTCCGTTTAAAATGGCTTTACATTTGCTCTTTGATGTCACCAGGTGTAATGTACTACGACAGCACATAGAGCGTGTTGTAATAGGCAGGGAAATTCAAATTCCAGCTGAGTTGACGTTAGGTTCTTGGGAAGAGGTTAGCTTTGACTTTGTGACTCAGTAATTGGATAAAATATAAAATGGGAGTCTCTAGAGTCACCTCTGATTAGGAAATTCAATTTAAATTGAAAGTCGGGCTCTGACTTTGTGAACCCTGTGAAGAGCTAGCGAGAGTCCAATCATTGGCTTTATTATCAGAGTAAGATGGATGGGATATGTTGGGGCCACAGCTCAGGTTGAATTATGGGTATTACTTCGATCATGCTAGATGATCATAAATTGCTGTTCACAAAACTACAAGGGTCATTTCAGGGAGATTTGGACTAGGTGAAATATGAGTAGAGTTAGTGAGAAAAAAAGTTGTTAACGACTGTATGAAGTAGAGTACTTGCTAACGGAGTTAACCTGTTTAAAACTGAGTATTTTGGTAGCACTTTACATTGTTTAAACGTTACTTGATGCCTCTGGTACATTACTTTTTTTTTTAAAAACATTAAATAATCATGGTTAATGGTAATTGTGTGCGTGTGTACGCTATTTATTTATATTTAAATCTATTTTTAAGTATTTTTAACATTATTAACAGTTAACAATTAAACAATATTTATTGGTATCAAATATTGGTTAATGTTACTGATAAATTAACTGTATACATAAATTATATTTGTTTGTTTAATATCAGACAAATCATATCATATAATCATATCACAAATATCATTTAAAGGGGTCATCGGAAGCAAAATTCACTTTACAAGTTGTTTGAACATAAATGTGTGTTGGAAGTGTGTGTACACATCCATCCTATAATGATAAAAATCAACCCTTTTTCTTTTTTTTTAAATCCCCTTTTTCGAATCTGGCCGTTCTGAGATTCCTGTCAGAATGACGTAGTTCTGCACAGGCCACTCCCACGATAGTTGATTGACAAAACCAATTTACCTTAGACCTGCCCTGAGTGAGCTGTCATCAGTCCACCATTTACACACACACACACACACACACACACACACACACACACACACACACACACACAATAAATAAATAAATACTATTTATTCATATATATTATTTATATTTATGTAATTCATAATACATTAATATTAATTTATACAGTGTTAAAAAATTACTGTGATTTTAACGGTAAAAAACCTGTTAAATGGTTAACGGTAAGTTCCTGTAAAATTTACAGGGGAAAAAACGTAAACTGACGTTTCAAATTTTGTTTGAATTTGATGTTTTTTCTTTGAAATAACTTTTTCTTATCAGTTACATTTATTAGGGTTGTATGTTACATGTAATGTTGTTAAATTAATGTTTATTGCATATTTCAATTTAATGAGTCTCACCATGATGGTGTTTAGTGCTTGTGTTAATGACACTGTGCACCTTCTATATATGTTATTATTTAAAAGCTGCTTGAGATGGGCTTTGGTTCATCATGTGACTTTCTCATCACCACCTGCTTTTGGTGGTTATCAGTATATTTCAAAGGTACAAAACAGATTTCCGTACATTAATAGGTTGGTATATTAACATTATATCAGTTAATGAAATTATGGTATTTAACTGTAAATTTAAGTTAAAACCGTAAAACCTAAAATGTTGTTACATTATTTTTTACGGTAGAATTCCGGCAACCACAGCTGATGTTTTTTTTTACTGTAAGTTTTACACATTTTTTTTTTTTTACAGTGTATAGAATTAACATTAACCAAAATGTATACATTTTGTTCAATTATTAATTATTTAATGTTAGCTATTGTATTACCTAAAGTTAATGAATATAACATTATTGTAAAGTGGTACCAGTGAAGAGATTTACAATTGAAATTATATTTCTGCTACTTTATTAATGATCAAATTCTAAATAATTCATGTTCAATTAAAAATGGCAACGTAATTAAACTATCTTTTTCACAGCTTGCAATAGGCAAGACTTTCTCATTATCTCTGTGGCAGGTCATTGCTGTGGATCATCATCTGTTCGTGCTTGTTTTTAAAAGTCACGCATACGCTCCACAGCAGTCGTCAAAAAAAAGGAGACCGGCGAAGATTAATTATCTCGGGATTTCGGAAGAAAGGGAACATGTAATCTTTTCACCCTCTTTGGAGCTTATAGCACTTATTACAATCTGATGTCACCGGCTCCTTTTACCTCAGAGTGCAATGTGGTGAAAAATAGGCCAGAGAGGTTCAGCTTTTTTAAAGTCATTGTATAAATCTCCCTTGTTCAGCATACAAGAAGTGAGAGACAACTCCACCAGACTGAAATCCAGATTAGTAGCTGAAGGGAGGGTTTGGCTGTGGTGAGTTGAGGTGATTAGCTGTGTCCTTGCTGGAAAGTGTCCGTTGGAATGGTTGAAGAAGCTTGGGATAGTGCCCTTGTTTTGCTAGGCTACTAAATCTCTCGTTCTTTGTAACCCAGCAGCTAACTCTGTAGCATCTAGAATGGCTTGTTACCCAAAAGTTGAGGCATTGATTGGCACTAACAAGCTTTATATTTTCAGTCTAGATTGCTAGACTGATTGCTGACTGGGTAAAGGTAGACTTGGATAGCAGACGGGTTTCAGCTGCTCCAAATGCTGTTTTCAAGTCACACCGAGAAGTTCCTAATTCCATACTATGTTCCATTCAACTCGTAATAAGTCTGTATTTCCAATTTCCTACTTGCAAAAGTGCAGTGCAATATCACTTGATGTTGGACTTCCAGTTTGGAAACTCGTGGAATCAGCAATGCTATTATGACATGCGTGAGCGTAATGATGGTAAAATAATGATAAATATTCACATACGTATTAAACCACCTTACTAACTATTAATAAGTAGCAAATTAGGAGTTTGAGGCAAAAGTTGTAGTTAATGGTTTGTTAATAACGATAATTGGGCATTAAAATAAAGTGTGACCCTGTTCTTCATCAACGGTTCACAAAATGAAAAAAATTAAATGAAAAATAAACTACATTCAGCATTCACACTTACAGTTATGATTAAAACCTATTTTCTTCAGTTATGAATCTTTTACCATTGACAGGAGAAGCAGGGCTCTTCGAAACTCTGAATTTACTGAACCAATTGTTTTACAAAATTAGTTTTTATGTAAGAGACAACTAGTACTAATCTTAATTGTTTTGTGCCATTAAAAATGCCTACATTATAAAACTGATCCAAGATCTGGTAAAAAAAAAAACACGTAGACACTGGTTTATGGTTTCACTGAGATCATCCCTTGCGGCGAACCATTGATATTTTGAAATGTTTTGTATACGTTATGATGTAACAACCTTGTTTATTGAAATCATGTGCCTTTGGCATTTTAAGAGCTCTGAGCCACTGGTTCAAAACAAAAGATTCATAAAGGTTTCAAAGCTTCACGAGGCAGTGCTTCGAAATCATCCATCTTTAATCGACATGACTCCAACTTGGACAACTCCCAATGGTAATTATGTCTTTTTTTATGGTGTTCTTGTGTGTAATTATAGCCACTCCGTGACTTGAAGACAACATCAGCTTATCTAGTTTTAATATGTATCGAGCTTCACTCTAATGTATGTTGTGCCTTGCAATGGGAAATTTGTCCAAGCTAAAGTCATGTATGAGTAATTTTATTTACAACAAGGAACAGATGGCAAGGAACGCATTCGGCAAGTGAGTCTGTTCTCCTTCACCTGTTCCCTGTCAAGGTTCTGTAGCAGAGCCACTGCCAGTCACATGCAGCATATGGCCACTGCTCAAACTTTAATTACCCAATAAACCCTAGAAATACAACCCTAGAAATGCCAGGCTGCTGATGTTTGAATTTCTTCCGTTTTATATCAGCTCGTCGCTTCTGACACAATGTCGGATTCACCGCATGAGTTGTCCCATGGCTTGGTTTGCGTGGTGAAAACTCGCTTTGATCCAGTGGTATTTTCAAAAACAACCATGAGCTGTGAGACGATGGAGAGCAATGGCGGGGAGCTGAAAATTAAAAGTGCAGGGGCGGGATTTTGGGAATTGCTTTTTGGTCCTGCTTGTCAGCATCAGCGGAGAGTAGACTTTCTAACACGACGGCTTTGAAGTTGAGATGCATGTCCTGGAGTGAGTTGAGCCCTGTGTCTCGACCCTCACCTTAGTGGTGCTTTTAATTAGCTTCTTAACAGCAAGTCGTGGTGGGCTCACCCGCCGCACTGCTCTGCAGGCGCCGTAGACCTAAAACACTGCCCCCTGCTGCCAGTCTGACATTCCTCCATGTTTACTCTTGGTTTGTTTCTCTTGAATCTGTCGAGTTTCCTTCATTGCTCAAACTGGTGAAGTTTTCTAGACTGTGGGGTTGAACAAGCCTTTTTATTTGATCTTTTTTTACATTTGCTCTAACGCCTAGTTAACCCTGGGCCATTCTAAACCCTGAGTAAACAGAATCCTGGGTTCTGTCATGAGATCTCGTCTGTATTGTTTGCGATTGTGATCGCTGAATAAATGCACTTACTCAACCGCAGTTGTCTGAACAGAGAAACATACACTCTAAAAAAAAATGGTGCTATATAGCACTAAAAATGGTTCTTGGCTCGTAATCATAGGGAACCACTTTTGGTGCTATGTAGCACCATATCTTTAAAGGTGCTATACAGCACCTTTGTCAAATGGTGATATGTAGAACCATAAGAGGTGCCATATTGCATTGTATTTCTTCAACAAAAAGGGTGCTAAACAGCACCAACAGTGGTTCTTTGGCTCGTAAAGAACCTTTAAAGGTGCTCAACAGATTCTATATAGCACCTTAATCACCCCAACGAACCGCTGAAGAACCATACAGGATCTTAACAGGTTTTGTATATGGTAGCTGTGCTATATAGCACCATAGTCATGCCAAAGAACTGGTGAAGAACCACTGAAGCACCAAAATTTGGTGCTATACAGCAAAATTAGCTAAGAAATACCCGTTTCAACAACTAGCTTTCCATCTTTTAGTGCCTGTGGGAACATAGTTTCTTGCCACAGAGCTTCTCTTAAACCAGAGACAGTTGACAGAGCTGTGTTCTTAGCTAAAAACTAAGAACTAAAACAGCTAAAACTGTGTAAATTGTCAATTGCATGCACTAAAAAAGTTAACAATGCACGTTCTGTACTTATTTTGCATTACTTCAGTTACATATGTGTTCATTTAATAAAAAGCAGTAAGCGATCACTTGGTCTAGATTTTTTTTAAATGCTTAAATTTGCACTAAACATTTTGTATTTACTTTGTAACTAGCAATTCTATCTAAATTGTTTTTTTTTTTTAATGGGGGCAAAAGAAAATCATGTTTTTTTTTTAATTATTCAAAAGCAAATGTAAACATATCGAGATATCAATTTTTTTATATATATATCGCCCAGTCCTGTCCAAAGAACATGAATATGAGCAATGTGATTGGTTGTCTGTCTGTGGCCAAGCATCTAGACATAACTTTCTAACACCGCGTCATTTCACAAAGTACAAGTTTGACACTGCAACACCAATTCTAACCCCTTTCTGGACACAGTTTTATAACTCCAGGAAAAGAGCAGTGTTAACCCTGCTGCTGAATTACAAGTGTGAAAATTGTGATTTTTCTGTCACCAAGCAGAATTGTTAAAGTGATTGTTTTCAAACAGGTTTTCTGGACAGTTCCTCGGTTTCCATTGGTCAGTTAAACCGGTAGCCCCACCGTAAACTCAACTCATTGGTTGAGCCAGTGTTGCCAGGCGGATTACTCAAACAAATAGCAATGTTTTGACACCAGTGTTTACACTTCAGGTAAATTGGCCTACAGATGAGATGGGGGAAAAAGCATTGTGACATCAAAAGAAGTGCAGACTTTACACACTTTCAAGCCTAATTTTTCTTCAGTTTTAGAAGTGATCTCAACAATGTCACAAACAGTCAGAGATTTTAATTTGAACTCAAACGTTTCTTATCAAATTCTCAAGTTATCTATGTGGGTTCCTTTTATAGCTCTATATTTGATGTGTATGTCAACAATTCTCTTTTTGTTTTCTGTATGTAGGCTGTTTGGATGTAAAGTGTATTTACATTAATATTTTTATATCAAAATGACGAAGCTTCATTAAGTTTTGTTAGCTATGATTTTTTTTATTTTTTATAATTGATTTAGGCTTTTCTTTGCTAAGAGTTAAGGTCTAATTGTCAAAGTTGTCAAAAATCAGGCAATAATACCTATAAGACAGTACGTTTTCTATTGGGAAATGAGAACAGAATAGACCAAGGTGTATGTTAGCGTAGGGCTCATATCCATTCATTGTGAATGCATTTATTATTTGGTTGAAAAGACCCAGTGAGATTCAGTTGCAGTGAGAGAATGCTTCCAGTGTTTTGAGATGTGTGAAAGGATGGATAGAAAAGCTTGCTAGCAGTATCCTCAGCAGCAGCATTGTGCTGTTAACGCAACATTTTCACATAACATTCATGGCCAGCTGGCATTTATCCAGTCAAAGGTGAAATGCTCTATAAAACATAACAGAAAAACATTTCTCAGTTGAGCAAAGCATAATCGGGGCATTGCTGTGGGAGTAATATTTTAAAATACTGTGCGTGCAGAAGGAGCATATCATGCTAAATTTGCCCTTTAGTTAGGTCTACTAGCCCTCAGCATCTATTCAGCTGTATAACCACGCACTACACCTTGGTCTGTTCTGCTCTCATTTACTAGGAAGGTTGTCACAATACTGACCTGATGAGGCCTCAGGAGGATCAGGCTTAGTGGTCTGCCCATCTCTCATTACACAGCGAAATCATGTCAAGTAAACACAGTTGCGTTTGTAGGTTCAGCCATGTTCAGGTCATGTAGAGTTTTTTTGTTTTTGCAGAATAGGTGATTTTTTTTAAAAAAATTTTTTAAAGAAATTAATACTATTAATTTATTCAGCAAGGATGCATTTAATTGATCAAAAGTGACAGTAAAGACTTTTACATTGCTACAAAAAATTTCTATTTTTAAACAAACGCTGTTTTAACTTCCTATTTATCAAATGTTCCTGAAAAAAGTATTACAGTTTCCCCAAAATATTAAGTATCACAACTGTTGTCAACACTGGTAATAATATGAAATGTTTCTTGAGCAGCAAATCAGCATATTAAAATGATTGCTGAGGGATCATGTGACACTAAAAACTGGAGTCATGTCTGCTGAAAATTATTCACAGGAATAATTTACCTTATTATTTATGCCTGTATAAGCATAAAATGATTATTTTCATTAAAAAAAACATTTAAAACTATTACTGGCCCCTTTTTTCTAAAGAAGCAGCATAAGCAATGTTAATTTGTTTTAAATTTATAGTAACTGTGATTACTCTTTTTCTTTTTTATTGTTAGAATGCATGTAATATCTATAATACCGTAATATGATTTTACATTTTATTCTTGCAAAAAATGTAAATACAATTGGCTTCTTTTGGGTGGCCTTAAATGGAAAAAGATGGTTTTGACACCAGTAACAGTATCTACCATTAGGGCCTAACTGGATCATGCTAACCAGCCATAAAACCGGCATATGTTAAATCACAAATCAGACCCAACTTGTATGCTACTGTTCCCCTGTTCTTTTTGAATTCCTTCATCGCTTCTCACCTCACCATTGTTGTCTTCAGCATCATAATGTTATTTTTCTCACTTGAAAGTGTGACTTGTCATTTTGCTGGTGGCATACCATTAGTCTTACTGCAACAGCAAACAATAACACCAATCCGGTAGACTTGCATAATAACAGTTGGAAACAAAACCAGTATCGTTTCCGTGGGTGTTCTTTGTGAATGCATGCATAAAAATGTTTAAAAAATGTATTAAAATTAAAATACTGTCTCGTTTGCATCCACCCACCAATGACTCAAGGAAAGATGACTGGGGGCACTTGGAGTGTGAGGTAACACTGCGGAGACTTGAGTTCAGGTCATTTAGGTTTTGAGACCAAAATAGTCTTGAAGCAGACACATTTCATGCTAATTGACAGGCCTTTCTATTGTGAGAATGTAAATACAAAAGTTCATTTTGTTGAAGAGTGGTATTTTTTAAGTGATATATCTTATGATTTTCACTAAGTGGAAGATAAAATAGGTAACAAAGCATAGGCATTCAAGGAGGGACCGATTGTAAATACTGACACTTTAAGTTAAGTTAAGTCAAGTCGTGACGTATTGTCAAGTATGGTGACCCATACTCGAAATTGGTGCTCTGCGTTTAACCCATCCAAGTGCACACACACAGCAGTGAGTAGTGAACAAATGCACACACACACACACACACACACACACACACACACACACACACACACACACACACCGTGAACACACACCCGGAGCAGTGGGCAGCCATGCTGCGGCGCCCGGGGAGCAGTTGGGGGTTCGGTGTCTTGCTCAAGGGCACCTCAGTCGTGGTATTGAGGGTGGAGAGTGCGCTGGACATTCACTCCCCCCACCTACAATCCCTGCCGGCCGGGGACTCGAACCCGCAACCTTTCGATTACGAGTCCGACTCTCTAACCATTAGGCCACGACTTCCCCAAATTTTAAAAATTATTATTTTTTTAAAAGGGGAAGGGGGAAAGGGACGTTCTCTGCATTTAACCCATCCAGGTACACCTGGAGCAGCGGGCAGCCATCAATGCGGCGCCCGGGGAGCAGTTGAGGGGTTCGGTGCCTTGCTCAAGGGTCTCACCTCAGTCGTGGTATTGAGGGTGGAGAGAGTGTTGGTTATTCACTCCAACCACCTACAATCCCTGCCGGACCTGAGACTCGAACCCACGACCTTCGGGTTACAAGTCCAACTCTCTATCCATTAGGCCACGACTGCCCCCTTAAGATGGGCTATTTTGACTAGAAACCATGGAGAACCAGTGTTTCCCACAAGATTTTGTGAGACTTGTGGCGGCAGGTGACGTCACATATTAATTTGCATATTCATGATGTCATTGCGTCAAGTTTGCGTTCAGACGAGTTTTGGCACTTAATATCTGTTCTACTCTATGAAATGTCACATACTGTAATACAACTGAATACCCAATAAAGCTGTTCACATTATATTTTCTGTTGTCATACATAAAACAAGTATAAATAGTAAACACGACCCATTAATACTACGTTAACCAGGAATCACTCTCACTATACTCCTTAAATCCTGATTTATAATCGCGACATCGTCTGATAAAATCGATATACATCTAACTTGCACTAAAAAGCAACTAGTGGTTTTGGCTATATTACTGTTTTGTCTCATTCAGCGCACTGCCTGCGTTTGAGTAACAAACTATGCGCATATTAACTGACAAATTATGTTCATATTTAAAGGTCCAAACTGTCAGTTAGCGACAGGTGCTTGGAAACTCTGTTTTGTAAATGATTTACTGAGGAGTCGGCTGCATTATGGCCAAATGAATGCGCTGCTTCTCTGCCGCTCACTGCACAGAACAGACGCCGAGAGAGGCGACACTGCGCCGGGAGAGTCAGACCTCACGCTCGCGGGGCAGTACTGGAGACATCTTCCAACTGAACGATAGCTAAGGTTTTTTCCAAAAAGTCTCTGTTTGTCAGTATGTATCTGTTATGGGAAAAAAGCCGCCAAAAAGTCTGAAAGTTGCTAAATACTGTGCTAAATTCACGCTCGTGTGTGTGTGTGTGAGACGCGGGAACTGATGACAGCGGCCGGTGGATGGTGGTCTGACACGAATAAATCAACGTATGGGAAACACTGGAGATTGTGGGAGTGTCGACAGTTCTTGAGCGCACAGAACAAGCAGTACGAAACACGTAGAGCGAGGGGAGATTTTCCACTAGTTAATTGATCGAGGATTGTTTCATTATCTTGGTCGGATAAAAAAAAAAAAAGTGTAAGAGATAATAATAGTAATAAAAACTAAAATGTGTCACGAAATAGCTATACTTGGGCGGCTGTTAATATACTGAGAACATCCTGGAACTTTGCTGAAAACTACTCTGGCATCAGCGTGGCCAATTTTGCCAAATATCAGATGGACTCCACTCACACCACTCACAGTTTTATCAGAAAATGTTTCTGTGGCTTCTCAGAAGGCAGACCTTTCTCCCCACTTCTCTTTCTCTATCTCTAATTAGTTTAATTTTCCACTGAGAAACCTTTCACTTGTTCTTTGGGTAGAAACTGATAGATTGAATGATGTGGCCCCCACTGACTTGAAGATTGCTGTGATTTACTGTAGCACATATGCTCAGAGGGACGTCATCGCTCTAGTTTTCAAACTGACACATATCGCAAATACTGTGAATGTGTCTTTAAAAAGCTATTGCTTGCTTATCTGTAAGACATCTAGTTACCATTATGCAGACCTAGGGCTGCACAGTTGCATAAATGTTGATAATTTCCCTTGATATTGTAATCACACTTATATGCTTAATAGAATTTACCATAAAATATTTAGGTTTCCTTTATACAGAAATTTACCATGGAAACTAAAGTTTTTGCTAAAGTAACATAGGTATAACTAGCCTAGTTATTTATTGCTGTAAAACTGACTTGCTATTAGTACCAGAATAAGAAACTATAATAAAAGAAAGTGGATAAATGTGAGCAAATTAATGTATGCAAATGTAAATGATATAAGAAATCAGTTATGTTTTAAATAATTAAACTTATGCTCACCGAGGCTGCATTCATTTTGTGAAAAAGACAGTAAAAACAGTAATATTGTGAAATATTGTAATAATATTTTAAAATGTAATTTATTCATGTGATGGCAAACATGAATTTTCAACATTGTTACTTCAGTCTATGATCCTTCAGAAGTCATTCTAATATGCTGATTTGGTGCTCAAGACACATTTCTTCTTATTGTCCATTTTGAAAACAATTGTGCTGCTTAAATTTTTGTGTGTGTGTGTGGAAACGGTGCTATATATATTTTTTTTTAAGATTCTTTGAATAGAAAGTTCAAAAGAACAAGCTGAGAACAATTATTGATTGACATTGGTCTTTTAGTGGCATAACTTTTTTCAGATTTTGATAAAGTTAATCACAGAAAGCAAAATCAGTTTAACTACTTCTGTAAGGAGCAATATCGTAGTGTTGAATTTCATCCATTTCTGCCAGACCAGACTTTAGTTTTTACCCCCTTGCGTCATAAAATTCATAAATCTCTTTTTCATCAGCATGCTTCGTGCATTGCGTGCTCCAAGATGTTACCAGCTAACATTTGTGTTTATTTCATAGGAGCAAGGCCTCAAGCGCTCATCTGATTGGCATCCCATCGGCTGGAGCATCTTATAGACTATTCTACAGCAGGTCTTCTCAATCCTGCTCCTGGCAGCCCTTCAGCACTGCACATTTTAGGGGCCTAACTAATCTGAAACACCACATTCAGGTCATGCAGAACCCCATAACGAGAAATTCTAATTGTCGTGTCATAAATAAGGAAGAGATCCTAAAACGTGCAGTGTTGTAAGTGTTGGGATTGAGAAGCAATGTTACAAAGTGTTCACCACCCTTCTTTGAAATCTATGAAATCTTTGAAATGTTTAACCTTATGTTTTAAAAGAAAGTATCTTGGCAGAGTGTTGGTATCCACAGCTTCCTGCATTATGGTGTTTTTAAATAATATATTGTCTTTTATCAAAGTCGCTACACTCTTAGGTGGAGTGCAATATCAGAGACAAAAGATTAGAGTAGTAGGGGACGGGAAAGAATAAATACATTAGTCACCGTATGACATGAGTGTAATTTCACACCAGTCAAAAAACCTGCTGATGCCTATTAGAAAGAGCTACTTTAAATGCAAAAATGATTGTCACACTTGACAAATTAGCTTATAAGAGGACAAGTCTTTGCAAAGAAACTTTGAGTAGGTGCACTTTGCAAGCTGAGAATGCAATAAAGAATGCAATAAAAGGTTGGTAACCCCACTGATATGAAAATGGAACAAAACAGCTTTTTGAAAAAGTCTATTAACCTCCAGACAGGCTTTTTGTCTACGAGCTATACTTCTGGCTGTAAGTTCGAAATATTACAACTTGCAGCCACTTCCTGTGACTGAGGAGTTCATTAGGTCTCAATCCACAGCTATTGACCTGCAGCAGCTGTATTGACACAGGAAGTGCTGCAGGTGCAAGGATGAGTTCTGCCCAAACTGGGCTCCAGCCAATGAGATTCAAATGCTGCAACTTCTTATTTAGTATTCCGACAGTCAGTCTGGGCAGTTACTCTGTAAAGTCTGTGAATGCGCTGCCAGACAGACTTCTCATTTGGATTTGGTGATGACTGTCTCAGGGGTGCCTACTTCCACTTCTCCATTTCTCAACCTCATTGAGCTGAGCGAATATGTAACGGGATTCTGAAATTTTTCAGTTAAACATTTTAGATGGTGACCTTAAAAATCCTTGCATTTAAGGTTTATCCTTGTCATTAAATGTTACTATGGGTGAGGTAATGAGGTAATATACCCTCGTCGTTCTTTGGTAGATTGGACTTTTTGTTTTTGCTACAGGCAAGTTGACTTCATACATGTTTGTTATAACCCTCAGCATGACAGATGCATGGTCATGAAGCACGACCGTTGTAGTCTGACTCTCGAATGAGTAAATCTTTTGAGCTGGTTCTTATAGCAAATCCAAGTCATGCAGAGCAAGGGAATCTTTTTTTTTTTTTTTGTGGCCAGTTCTTTTTAGTGAATCAAACTCATACAGCATGGCCAGTGTATTCTGATTCCCTGAATTTTTATTTATATTTTTTATTTTTTTGAGCTGGTTCTTTTTAGTAAAACAAAATCATGCATCATGAACAGTTTTTGAGCCACTGAATCAAAAGCAGAAAACGTTACCATTGTAGACAAATTCTTTAACAAATGACTCTCATGAGCTGGTTCTGTTCAGTGAATCAATAATAATAATAATAATCATTATTATTATTATTCAGTTTTAGTAATTTTAGTTCTTAAACTTATTTTATTTCAGTTAGTTGGCAAGGCAACTTTTTTTTTTTTTTTTAGTTTTTCATATAATATTTATATTTGACTTATGTGATTTATGTTATTATTATATTTATTTCAGCTTTAAATTACTGAAATTACAATTTTTAAAAGCTTTACTGCAGTTTTAGTTAACAATAACAACCTTGAAAAAAATGGATTGAATGAGTTTTTAGCTTAATTAGTATTTTTATTATATTTTGGGCCAGTTTTTTGATTGCATTGCTGCTCGCAAGTTTAGTGTAGCATTGTGGCCATACATGAGGTATATTTGGGATTCAGTGCACAAGCCATTCCAGTTCCTTGCACTTCGGTGGCACTATGATAAGACCCAATAAGACCATTGTATTTTTCATAAAGTGCTAGTCTACAGTAGCACATCCATCTTTGGCTCATTGTTACTAAGAATCTATGCTACTTCCACTCTGTATGGCTGCCACTGTGCGAGTTTGGACTCCCTCATTAAATCCAGGGGTAGGAAATGAAATGCTTTCATTGTGAGTGCTAAGAAAGGATGAATGGCCTTTCAGTAGAGTGGCGAGAGACTTCCCTGCTCAACATAAACAGGGTTTGTCTTTGTCTTGATGCTTGGTTGGGGCAGTGCGCCAGGATGCTAATGAGGCTAGCGGAGGAGCTAGGCTTAGGCCCAGACAGCCGCAGCGCATTCCAGCCACGTGCCTAAGCAGTGAGGGAATGTCTGATTAATGCAGGAACAGGTTTCAGCAACTGCCGAAAGCACAGGGAAGCTAAAAGCTAGTTCGTATGGAGTGGCGTCTTCTCTCCGTATACTCACGAGATGTTAATCAAAGGGCTAGTGCTCTTTGAGGAGAGAGGCAAAGAAACTAATTAATTTAAAATCCCATAAATTACTTAGTCTTGCTTAAAAAGGAGTTAGCTCAGCAAGAGGATCATAATGTTTAGCTGTTAATGACAACAAATAATTTTTCAGCCACAGAGAGCAGTTTTTAACAGGAAACCATTTCAGGAAAATATAGGAAAATCACCTTTTTGCACCACATATGGCAGTTGAGATTGCGTTAACCATTGGTGGCAGGTGACACTGACCACAAACATAATGTTACACAGTCACAGTGTGGATGCCTGCAGCTATGTGTGTGTATAAAAAGATGTGGATCATATGCTAAACTGCATTTGGGATGCAGTTGTTTTGATTTTGGCTTACTGACATGCAATATGACTTCATTGCATCTGTTGAATTTTCATGTCATACTAAAGTGTCTCACAACATTACACACACGAAGCTGTCAAGCGTTTTGTCTGTGTAACATAGTAGCTTCCAGTGCACTTGTTTTCGGGTGACATCTTTAAAACAAGAAAGAAAAAAAAAAACTTTTTTTCACCGAAAATCTATGGCCAAATAATTTTTTTTTCTTGTTTTAAAGGGGTCATATGGTGCGATTTATTTTTTTTTATTTCTTTTTCCTTTAGTGTGTTATGTAGCTGTTTGTGCATGTGTAAGATCTGCAGAGTTACAAAGCTCAAAGGGAGACTGTATGTTTTGTTGTTAGTTCAAGTATTTGCTGTTGACTGTTCAAATGTGGAGTTTTGCTCTTAATGCTTCGTGTGTGTGAGGGGAACAGGGTCACATCACAGCGGAGTGTACAGTCTGTCAGAAATGGTCTCAACCGCGGCTTGTGTACTGCAAATACATACGAGCATCATCACTGTGTCTGTCACACGACTCTGTTCCCCTTTCAGGCTTGAACTGATAAAACTAATTGGAAAGCTGAAGCTCGCGATTATGGTAAGGGGCGTTACACTTGTGGTGTTTGTCCAATCACAATGCACTGTGTCAGCTGGCCAATCAGAGCAGACTATGCTTGTCGGAAGGAGGGGCTTTGTAGAAAACGATGCTTTTGAGAGAGGTGGGGCATAGAGGAGCTACAATAATGTACAGTATTTGAAAAATGTGTTTTTTGAACATTAAAGCATGTCAACATATTCTGTTACACCAAATACACAAAATAATGATGTTTAAAATCATCATATGACCCCTTTAAGCATAAACCTCCATAAATGTTATGCTTATAAGAAATAAAATTCAACACAAATTCTCTGAAAACAGGTCAAATTATCTTACAATTTTACCTCATAAATATATAATTTATCATATAAAATAAATGTATAAATATAATTACTTTATATAGGCTAAATCGTTTTGCTAAATAGTGAACAGTGAATAATAGGTGAATAAAGTCCATGTATTGTAATTTTGATCACCAATATGTATTTATTTATTTTACTCTTCAGGAATTTTCTACCAATACAACCCTCTACGGACACCTTGGCAACTGAATCGCCATTGGCTAGTAAATTTTTTTAGTTTACTTGTCAGACTGATATACTGTGTATGTATGTATGTATATATATATATACGTATATATGAGGTTGCGTTACACTTTAATATTGTCCGTCATTTTGACAGACAGAGTTCTTAAAATTCCGTCATAATCTATTATTACCCGTCATTTTAATTTTTATATTTTAATTATAATAACCCATTTAATTGTTTTAAATGGGTTAAAACAATTTTAAATGGGTTAAAACAGAACTTTTATTTTTGTTCACGTTTTAATTTTTAATAATGAACGTAAAGGACGAGCATATAGGCTTACGCATGTATTTATTTATGAGGAGAATAGATGAACAGAGACTGCGTCACTTTTCATGTTCAACACTGCAGTGACAGCGATATATGTGTGTATATGTATGCATATATATGTATATATGCATACTCTTAACATCAAGCATTATAATATGATAATCAAGTAGGTCTATTATTTAATGACAGAACTTTAGTAATTAGAATTAAAACTTGGTAACCATGTGTGAAAGAATATTAGTCATTTTAACTGAACTTAGGGCTGGTGGTGGTGCTTTTTTGGTCATTCAGTGTTTCTGTTAAAAAAAAAGGGCGGGGGGGCTAACAATAATGATGATAAGATGGTAGTAATAATAATGATGATGATAATGATAAGAGGAAGAAGAAGAATTCTATTAATAAGAACAATATAAAATGCACTAAGGATTAATTAGCTGCTGGATTCATGAATATTAATCGGGTTGTCTGTGTTCGCTCGAACTGATTTGCTGAAATCAAAATAGCGACGATAAAAGGTGAGCAGCCAATGAGATTTGCGCGTTTGCGCATTAGTTCCACCTACTACCGGAAAACCCGGCAGTTCTTAAAAGCTGAAGAATTCCAAAAGGAACGCTGTTATTTTGACTGGAAAATACAACAAAGAATATTGTTTACATGTAGCGCGTCAATTCTGCATGTTATGTAAGACTCTCTCGTTCTTTCTTTCTTTGCGTGTGCGATGACGAGATATGCACCTTCACACTAGAGTTTACAGTACGTTAAACACGGGTGCGCTGCGCAGCCATTCAGATGAACTGAACATTTTTTTTAATTGCACAGATCGCTGTGTTCGAGTTCAAATATATCTGTGCTTAAACTTAGCCTTCAACTCACACACTGGCGAGTAAAATCTGAGAATTTATTAGCCAGTGGCTAATATTAGTCATCATTTAGTCGCCCAGAGTGAAGATTTTGTCGCATATGCAAGTGATTTACTCGCAGTGTAGAGGGTTGCAATACTAAAGGTAGGTCTCAAAGTGTGACACAAGAACTCAATTTAAAGACGAGGTGGTGAGGGATGGCACAAACCTCATGAGAACATGTCTGGAGAGAAGAATCTAATTTATAAAAAAATAAAACTCAGAAGGCAAGTAGAGGTTCAGATAGGATGCACATTTCAAAGTGGGACACACTTTAAATATCCCTTGGCAAGGTAGTGCTAACCTGGAAGCATTGTTAAACAAATTGCCTCTCTCTAACATTACTGCTCTAGATAAATCTGAGACATTGCCCTGATCCTCTGACAACACCCTATTTGTCTTGTCCCTGCTCTTTTCTTGGTAGTAGAACCCCAGCTAGCTAGCAAGCAGTTCCTTACATCCTCTGAAGTCACAACATTTTGTGGTACAGATTAAATCTGTGCTGTTTTCAGCAGATCCATGGCGTCAGATTTAGTTCTTTGATCTGTATCATTGCTTCTGGGTTTCAGATGAGGTGTAGTTACATCTTTAGCAAAAAAGTTTTTGGTGTTCCCAAAGCAAAACATGATAATACTGTCTGTTTGATGCTAAAATAGGGAGATTTTTTTTTTTTTCTCTGGCATGTCTTTTTTCTGTAGCTTTAACAATATTTTATTCCCTTTGTTGATCCATTTTGCAATAAGGTAAGAGTAAAGGGATTCAGTCATGCTTTTAGAAAACAGTTTAATAAACTACACAGTTTAATAAACTAGAAATGAATATTCGTTTACTTATTTTAGACACTGAATTGCAAGTTACTATCTGTATTGGCATTGCCTACAAAATAGTTTCAGTGAAGCCAGCACAAACTCTTGTGAGTCTTTGTGCAACACACAGTGCTGTTTTTTTTTAAACCACTCGGTTGGGTAAGTGATTCAATGA
Organism: Barbus barbus; assembly: GCF_936440315.1. Classification (NCBI taxonomy): domain Eukaryota; kingdom Metazoa; phylum Chordata; class Actinopteri; order Cypriniformes; family Cyprinidae; genus Barbus; species Barbus barbus. Next base: position 22,863,643 of record NC_136740.1, on the reverse strand, counting down.
CTGCATCTGAAATCGCATGCTTCCCTACAATTATACTTTTTAATGATAATTTCTTGAATGATTCAGTTTTGAACTTTTTTTTCCTTTTGAACTAATCATTTGAGTGAACAATTCAATGACTCCCATTTAGACAGTCACTTCTTGTATGAACCAGTATTTTTGAATGATGATTCATTGAGTCACTCTTAAAGAGTTACTTGATTTGTTTCTGAAATGATTCAGTGTTTCAAATGAATCAGATAGCTGAATGAATCAGTGACTTACTCATTAAGATACAGGAAAACTCACTGAAAAATTCCCACCACTAATCACAGACATTTTTAAAATGGATTGTACATAGTATTAAAAACATACATTTCATTAAGTGACTTAATTAAGGCCCATCCTTCTGCTACAAGATATACTGTCATGCAATCAGCAACAGAACACTCTCTGTGTAATACCATCTGTTGACAGTAAATTGGTTAAAAGCATATTGAGAAAAAAAAAGAAGAGGATTGAAATGCATCTGATTCTTCATCCGCAGGTTTGAAGCTATTGATAGCCTGAATGCGTCAGGATTCATTGGTATGTCCTTAGAGGGCTCAGACAAGCCAATTCTTCAAAATTTTAATGAAGGCTAATAACAGCCTAACTCTCCAAAGGGAACTTGTTCACATTAATAAACAAAACAAGCAGATGAGCCTGCACACACAAAAGCCTTCATGCTCTCTAGCCAAGGGGCTTTCAACCCTGGCAGTGGCTCAAGCCCGATGTTTTCTCTGTGTTGTGTTGCTGTGCCAAATTATATTGTAATTACTTATTGGAGGCAGTCATGACGAGGCTGAGGCGAGGGGTTTGGGGGAGCAGAGAGGAAGACTTGATTGTTGTTGTTCAGTCATGGTGGTAAATCGTTTGTGCTTGGCTTTAAGATGATGTGTACTGATGGAAAGAAAAGCTGGGCGTTCCTTGTTTCTCTCAGGATCTTCTGAGAATGTCTCAAATGTCTTTGGCTTTGGTAGGAGAGAAGTAATTGCCTAAATAAGGTTTCAGTTTGTCAGCTTTGGTATCTTTTCCCTCTCCTACAGAAACGGATCCCTGTGCTGAGCTGTTAGCGAATGGCGTAAATGAAACCTACTGGAACAAAAGCTCTGGGAAGATTCTCGCCGCCTTTTGTTCTGCCTCACATAT